>NW_015636039.1:416849-426577 GCF_001515625.1 Sinocyclocheilus rhinocerous | reverse complement strand
CACACACACACACACACACACACACAGAGAGAGAGAGAGAGAGAGATACGCACATACATCTAGACTAGAGTTAAAGGAGAAGTTCACTGCCAGAATGAAAATTCTGTCATCATTTACTCACCCTCCACTTGTTCCAAACCTGTATGAGTTTCTTTCTTCTGTTAAACACAAAAGATATTTTGAAAAATGTTAGTATCCGAACAGTTGATGGGCACCAATGACTTCCACAGTAGGAAAAAAAAAATACTGTGGAAGGCAATGGTGCTCATCAACTGTTCAGATACTAAAGTGTAGGGATGCAGGCTCAGGTGCTCACCAGCTGTCTGAGGTCAACATTCAGAGTTTGTTCTGTTCTCTTTCTGTCTGAACTGATGAGACCTTTATAGTGGAACCAATTTTATTATGCTTGCTTTATTTTAATTTTTTTTTTTTTTTTACTAAAACCAAAATTAGCTGTAAGTGAAAATAGTTTATTCAATATACTAACTTTTCTTTTGCTGACTAACAAGCTATGAATATTGAATGGCTTTCCTGAGGTAAATGTAACATTACATGAAATTGTTTACAAGTTGTTTGATGATTAAGTGATTACATGAGACTATGTGCAGTATAACTTTCAGTTAGTTGTACTATTTACTTCAGCATACCTTATGATGTTAATTCATGTTTATTTCTTGCCGTATATAGTAGTAAAGAGGAAGAGATGATGGGTTTATGTGCGCTGAGTGCTACTGCTTGAACTGAGGCAGCCACAGCGATCTGCCATGTCACACAGGATATGGTGGTTTGGTGTGGTTCTTCTCTTCAGATGTGTCCTCCCTTAAATTGGAGATAAACATTCCACACTTTCAGAATCAAAACATGCTTCAAATGCTATTGAGACAACCTTCAGCTCAAAAGAAAACACATCAACACAGAGATAGAAAGACTCTTTGAACAGCAAACACCTGAAGAGATGAGATACTGGACTTGTCTGTCGGTTTATTGGCATGACTTTCACGTTTTTAAAATATGTTACCTCTCTGGCTGTGTTTGCAATGGAGTAGTAACATAATGCTTACAACATACGACACAGTTTATACTTGCTGCTAGGAGTCAGCAAATAGCGGCCACCTGTCATCTTGAAAATAAAAACTCTTATCATTTAGCATTTTTAATCAGATTTGGTCAAGACAGAGATTGCAGTGAAAAGTTGCAGTGGAGATTCATTTGTGAAACTGGAATCAGGTCGAATTGAGTGCATTGCATTGTGGGATTCAGCACTCTGCGCAGTACACATACTGCATACTACTTTATTTTCCTGAAGTAGTAGATAGAATGACATTCCAAACATACCTCTTTCTTCTTTTTTTGATATATAGGTATGTGTCTCTAACTGCCTGTTTCTCTCTCTTCTCCAGCAGTACCTCCTCCAACCCCTCCTGCTGAGGACGTGGACCGACAGCGACGCAGGTTTAACATGCGCATGCTTGTTCCTGGACGTCCCGTTAAAGAGACTCCAGCCACACCTCCGCCCATCCCTGTAGAGCGGCCCACCTATAAGGAGAAATTCATTCCACCTGAGCTCAGCATGTGGGATTACTTTGTGGCCAAAGTGAGACTGTGTCTACTGCTTATTTACACAGGATAAACTGATTTATAAAAAAAAAAATACATGCACTGTATATACAAAGACATAAGTTACTTTTTTGTTCTAAGTGCATCATAGAGATGTGTTTGGAACATTTGCATCAGTTTATAAATCAGAAAAGCAGTTATCAGAGTGTCTGTCTCATTGCTTTCTGTCTGTGTGAATGTGTGTGTGTTTCCTCCAGCCTTTCCTTCCTCTCTCTGACAGCGGGGCACTGTATGATTCAGATGAGAGCGGTGGTAGTGACAATGAGGATGATGATGATGATGATGCCTTCCTCTCAGACACACAGATGACAGAACACTCCAATCCAAACTCCTACAGGTGAAATATAACACATAACACAATTAAGAAGGATTGTTACAGAGGCTTCAAGAAGTAAAACTAAGATGAGGAACTCTTATTGTGATTCATTCTGTTAACTGAAATATAAATTAAGTGCCATACAATGCAAAAATTAATTGAAATGTTAAAACAACCTTTATGAAAACTTCCATTCTGAAAATGTATGTAAATTGTTTGTGAAGTTATTTTTATGTATATTGCTGTATTTATCGTAATGTTTTTTTATGAACAATTTGCGCAGCAATGCATTCTGCTTGTATTTCTTGAATGAGGTTATTGTTTTTAAACTTGCTGCTGAAACTACTTTTTAAATTATATTAAAATATAATCATTTTGGTGTTTAGTTAAAGACATTGGTCCTGTGTGCACCAGAATACATGTGTTTCTTGTATCATATCAGTGTGTAGAGTAGACTGAAGGATGTTTATGTGTGTTTGTGTCTTTGCAGTTGGTCTCTGATCCGCCTTGTGATGGTCAAACTTTCCCTGCACAATGTTAAGACGTTCCTGCCCCTGACAGGACTGGACTTCACAGGTGCATGAGTAGTAGAAATGTACTCTGACATGCTCCAACTGTCAGAAAGTAAACTAAATAATTCACTTCCATTTCCTGTGCCTCTTTGTGTTGTCTTAGAGTTGCCAGTGACGACTCCCCTGACCAATGCTGCGCTGAAGACACTGGAAAACTGGGAACAGATTCTCCTGGAAAAAATGAACAAATTTGACAGCCCTCCACCAAACTACATCAACACCTACCCCACGGACCTGAGTGCTGGCGGGGGACCGGCTATACTCAGACACAAAGCCATGCTAGAACCAGATAACACACCGTTCAAGTGTGTACTTGCTCCGGATGTCTCAATTAATCCCAAGAATTACAATTAAACCAAAGAATAACTGAATTTTTAAAGAATTATGTACGTGTAAACAACTGTTCATGTGTTTTGTTTTGTTCTGTTCTGTTTTGTTTTGTTTTGTTTTTTTTCTCTTCAGGTCAAAGCACCACCTCTCCTTCCCTGCTCGCCGTCTGTGGCATTTTCTAGTCAAGCAGGAGGTTCTCCAAGAGACTTTGATTCGATACATCTTCACAAAGAAAAGGAAGCAGAGTGAGGTAACTACAGAACGCAGTGGGTGGGACCAGACACTGACAGAATAAATGTGGCGGGAGAGATTTTTAAAGAGGCAGGGCCAGTCACAGAGTGAGGTATACCAAATCACTCGAAATCGCATGCTCCCTGAGTAGGTACTTCTTTTGAATAACAGAAAGTATGGTCTATGTAATATGAATATGAGTAGTATGAATATAAACTGGACATACTGTCATAGTCATGTGACCACCCAACGTCAGTTACTGCCATTCAAAAATCCTCTCTCATGGCGTCATGAGATCCATCAGGTGTGAACTTCAGAATCTCACCGGAAGCTTTCTGACCCTGAATAGACAGCAACGCAACTGAAATATTCCCAAGTCCAGAAACGTAGCAAGGAGATTGGTAAAATAATCCATGTGACATCAGGGGTTCAACCGTAATTTTACGAAGCTATGAGAATACTTTTTGTGTACAAAAAAAATAATAATAAATTACGATTAAAAAAAATACTAATAATAAAAAAATACGTTGTTGGGGGGGCGCGAGTGAAATTAGACAAACTTGGGGGGGCACATGTCTATTGACTGTTTTTGCTCAAGTTCGCTGACGAAGTTTCAATCAAAGCCACAGCAGAACTGTTTCGTGTCTCCGAGCAACACTGCAGTGTTTCGATACTGAATGAATCCACGTTTTTGAATGAATCAAGTGAGTCAATGATTCAGTAACCCATTCATAAAGACAGTAGTCACTTGCCTCGTTTTTGAATGAATCAGCCGTTTGAATGAATGACTAATGACTCGCTCATTAAAACATTTATGTAATTTACCGTCATCTACTGGTGGTTTGGTTTCATATTTAAAAGGATTGCATTTTTCCCAACATGTTTAACTTGTATGTTCAAAAATATTTAAAACATTAATCTTATAAAATTAGCATTTGAAATTTTGTGGTGTAAATGCATTTATGGCACCTTAGCTTCATTAAACAGTCTGTGTAAATACATCTAATGCCACTTCAGATGCAGCTTCTGTTTCCTCTGCAGTGAAGAGATGGAGTTTGTTGATAGAATGCGCTCTCTAATGTGAGCATGTTGCACTGTCCATAAAATTTGTGGTATAAATGTGTTTTTTTTACTTGAAGCATATGTTGTCTTTTTCTTTTATTTTGTTGTCAGAGTGCACCAGAATGCTTCATTGACATGCTAAATTCTCAAAAATTTTCTTCATGGGGGGGGGATGCCCCCAGACCCCCCTACAAGGGTCATATTACGAACTATGTAACCTTTTTGACCTCTTGTGAGTTTGCAGGTATATATTTTACCGATCTCCTTGCTACGTCTCTGGACTTGGGAACATTTCAGTTGTATTGCTGTCTATGCAGGTTCAGACAGCCCTCAGATTCCATTAAAAATATCTTAATTTGTGTTCCGAAGATGAACGAAACTCTTACGGGTTTGAAACGACATAAGGGTGAGTAATTAATGACAGAATTTTAATTTTTGGGTGAACTATCCCTTTAAGTCATCCGGGTACTTTTCGCCCACTGTTTTATGAATACTGTGAATTCGGATGTACTACTTGTTTCATATACTGTTTTTTGCCTACTGTAGGGAAGTATGTGATTTCGGATGCAGTCTAGGTAGTTAAATGGGCGGGACATGGTGTAGAATGAGGTAGGTGGAGTGAGGTAAGTAACAAATGGGGAGTGGCCAGAGTTAGGTAGCAAAAGGGGCGGGAGCAGTGCTAGAGTAAAGACATATGGGACAGGACCAGAGTTTGGTATGGAATGGGAAGAGCCAGAGTGAGGTAATTAAAGAGGTGCGGACAAAGCAACAGTGAGGGAAGACAAGGGGTGGAGCCATTATGATGCATTCAAAAGGGTTGGGGCTAGAAATAAAGTGTAGTCACGTTAGCAAAATTCTGCAGGCAAAAAGGTCCGTTGTCCATTGTCTAAATAGTGTCATGATGTATTAAGTACAGCCATCGAACCAAGCAGCCGTCTGTGGGTCATTATGGCAAATGTGTGTGACCAGCTTTGAACCAGATGAGAGGTAATACAGTGGGCGGGGCCTGAGTGAAGGCATTGAATAGGCGGAGCCCAACTGCAGCAATTAAAAGGGGTGGGTCCAGCATAAAATAATTTAAAAGACCCTAGTTTTTAAGAAGTTTTAAATTGGTATTAAAGAATTGGAGAAACTTCAAGAGAAGCAGCTTGTTTTTTGAATCAAGATTTGTATCAAATAAATACAGAACTGTGGTAAGTAGCCATCTTTATATGTTGAGGGTAAGTAGTGACACAGATGCTGGAGGGAATATGCATGTTATCTCAAGACCATCTCTCTCTGTCAGAGCTCCAAATTAGATTTTTTTTTTTGTCTTTATTATTTAATTTGTTTTTCTCCATCTGTTTGTCACTCGTGCATGTGTTTTGTGCTGTGCCTCGTGTGTGTTTGTTAATGTATGTGTGTGTTGTGGTGTGTATTGTGTAGTCTTTAGATGATCATGTGGACCACTTCATACAAAACTACGTTACTGGAGCTCGAAAAACCAACAAGGTACTGAGTCTCAGAATGGGACTCGTCTCTCTGTGAAACCCTCTTAAAGCTTTGGGCTTCTATCCTCTGTTAACCTGCTGTGACCTCACATACACACACACACACACACGTCTGTTTCTTTCCTCACATCCACTAACTCGTCTGGCTCGGCACTGCTCTTCCTCACTCACCGCCAACGTCACTGAAAGCGGTTAACCAATCAGACTGGATTCTGCTTCTGACACCATGTTTAGAAGATCAAGTAATAACTAATTCATGTTTTGCCCTCTAAGGAGGTGTGTACATGGTCTCAAATGCATGTTAGCAAACTTCCTGCTATTGCTGCTGTGTGTGTGGATGTGATTGGGTGCTTATTTTAAAAACAGCAGCAGAACAGACTAATACGAGTGTGTATTTGTGTATGCGTGTTGTGTTACAGGTGGAGGCTGATATGGGTTACCCGGGAGGCAAAGCCAAAATCATCCATAAAGAATCTGACATCATCATGGCGTTTGCCATTAACAAGGTAAGGCCATTTCTATCTCTAGTTCTATTATAGAGAGAGTGGCTCTGTTAATGGCCTTATGGTTTGAAGTCAGTTTCCATAGTCAATTAGTTCATTGAATAATTGCTAATACAGCAAACCACATGTGGAGGACTTCAAATGCTCCAAGTGCCTGTAACTCAACTACAGTGGAAATATATAATATACCTAATATATTTGAATGCACAGCTCTCTGAAATAATTGATTCTGATTGGTCAGTCGCGACATTCTGAGGTGTGTTATTACCTGATAACAACCGTAATCAGTAGCAATGCCAAATAACAAACCGGTCTGTAAGGGAAACAGTTAAATTTAGCTCAAATGGAATTAATTTTAATTTTTATAGGGAATTTTGACAGTCACTGTTCTATGGCTGATCAACTGAATCGGCCAGCGGTACACTGAACGGGCCATATAACATCAACTCTGCAACGGATATGAATATCCAAAGTATAGTGATAACACACATGGTAACTAGATTGGCAGTTTAAGACATTAACTTGTAAGCACAAAAAAACAAGATACTGCACTTTTCAATACAAACAAGACTTTGTTGGACAATTCTAAGACATAAACTAATCTAACACATAAACACATGCACTCACACATTCACACAAGTTGCAGAAACAGAGAAAGTGAGGGAAGAAGTTGTAAGAGAATGAACGTGAAATCCCCAGTTTTTAGCAATATGTGCAATTGCTTAGACCTGAACAACCATCAATCATTTAATTAGCCCTCACATTGAGTTTTCAATGAGGCTATGAGACTTTATATTAAAATGCACCAGTTTAGAATCTGGAGGCATTGCCTGTGTTAGGAGATTCCCTTTGTTGTCGTGTGGGGTTTCCCAGGTTGTTGATTCGCTGGAGGTCTAGTAGCGTCCGGAGTGACGTCTTGGGGAAGCCAACCGTTGGGCGTTGGCTGAAGGATGGGTGCGGAGTCTTGGGCTGGTTGAAGTTTTGGTGGCAGGCACAGACGAGGTCGGATTCGGAGACATGTCTTTATGGCAAAACTTAACTCAGAACACGGAACTATCAACGGAAAAGAAAAGAAACTAAAGTAAAAAAGAAAGAAAGAAGGGTGTGATGAGACTAGATGGCTTTATCTCCTCATGATAGTAGAGGAGCAGCAGCAGGTAAGCAGGCCAGGAAGCCCGCTGATAGAGCGCTTGAAGAACGCAAAGCTTAAAAGCAAAAGCAGTGGCAAAAAGTCGTGGAAAGTGTGCGCTTTGGATGGGATAAATGCAGAGCACTAATTCCGAGTAGGGTCATACTTGGCCACATGTCATGTCACTTTCACTTTTCACTTAGGGTATTGCTATGTTTCTCCTCCTCATACATACATCAACGTGTTATCTTGTTATCTTGAAAATTCATGGTCTGAATTTTCCCGCTCTTGCGGAGTATAATTTAAACATGATTTCAATAACAAGAATATGATACAGTTTACAAAGAATTAACTGATAGAAAAGTTTTAAGGAAAAATTTTCAAACACACACATCCCAAACTCGAATATGATAGTTATTCAAAGGACATATATGAGTTATTAGAACATAATAGTCAAATGTGTGGGTTACATACATGATATGGAGTTATGCAAGGGACTGATATTCGTTTAGAAGTCATTTTAGCATCATTTAGATGCATTTATATATGTAAAAGACAGTCTCTGTGCCGTTCTGTGAGTGTGAGGATGTGTTCTGTGAGCAACAAAAGATCTAGAAGGATTCTAAGTCCGGTCTCTGTCCTGAGTGAGGGAAAACCAGTCCCGGGAAGTCTTAACTCATGATTTTCCTCATGGTTTTACTTGTGATGGTCATGATGTGTTGTCTCTTCGACCATTAATTTTGGATTACTCGCCCCAAATTTGACAATCTCCTTCCTGAGTTGGAATTATCAATGTGTTCTTTTGTTTTAATGCTGCAAGCTGTTTAAATCTGCTAGTTAGGTTTGCTGGCTCCCCAGGGTATCTGATTGACGGCCGTCCATGTTGTTCGGGGCCTCTTTGTGGAATTTGGCTCTTTGTGTTGTTTCAACACTGTTCTGATCAAATCTTAAATTGTCTGATTCGCTCTGATATCCTACAGCTCATCCGGGTATTTGAGGCCAGCGCTTCTTTCACATCTCATATCACATTAGTTTTAATCAAACGCAACTGCTATCAGCTTCAATTATCGACTGTATTTACTGTAAAATGAAACCGGAGGACTTCAGTGTTAATAGTAGGCCTGTGGTACTAGTTGAAGTGTCCAGAATGATTGTTTTGTACATTGTAATAAATTTAATGAAATGCAAGATTTTAAAACAATACTGCATTTATTGTTTTACATTTGTTTCTGAATGTATTAAAATGCGACTTATACACAGATGTGACTTTTTTCTGTCAACAATGCAATGTTCTTTTAAATTCTACATACTGCAGTAAACTCTTTATTTCAAAATAATAATAATAATAATGTTTTAACATCCTTTTTAATTTGTGTTTGTGTTCATTCTCTAAGGCTAACACTAATGAAATAGTGCTGGCGTCTACTCATGATGTCCAGGAAGTGGACGTGTCCTCACTGCTCGCAGCTCAGCCTTACACCTGGATCGGAGAGGAATTTGACAAGGAGTCTCGCAGGTTTGTCACCTGTCTGTGTGTGTTTGAATCAGTCAGCTGACAGATTTGATTGCTATGAAATTCCTTGTTTTCTCTGTGTAGCTCTGATGATGTGGATTACCGCTCGTCTCACACCAACATCGCCCAGGCTAGTGCCGGTCCCTTTGCCCCCCAACAAATGGCAGCATCATCCTCCATGCCATGGCTGGGCAGCGGACAGACCAGCATGGGTGCCAGTGTGGTAAGTTAGTCAGACTGTTTTCTGTAATGTGAATAAAGTTAGCAAATAAACTTGTAAAATGAAATCACAGGTATAAAAAAATTGGAAAATGTAGTGGGCTTTTTTTTTTTTGACCTCGTGCAAATATTTTAGAAAGTGATGCCACTTACACGTTTACATAAAAAAAATGCAAACACTTCAATGCTTTGAGAATGATAAACTGCAGCATTTAATTAAATTTGACAAGTTGTTTTAGTCAACTGAAACCTATGAAAGTCCAGATTATTTTTTTTATCTAAGATAAAAACTTAAATATATATTTTAATGGAAATAACTTTTTATTATATAAAATCATGTTGTATTATAATATTAGATGTTAACCTGTTTTTTGTTGTTTTTTTACTATGAAATATCCCTGTAAGCTGGTAAACAAACTAAATTTATTTTACTACAAAATGACAAAATATATAAAAGGCGGTCCCACTTTATATTAAGTGGCCTTAACTACTATGTACTTACATCAAAAAATAAGTACAATGTACTAATTGTGTTCATATTGTATTGCAAAACACTTTTGCTGCTATTGAGGTGGGATACGGGTAAGGTTAGGGACAGGTTTATTGGTATGGGTAGGTTTAAGGGTGGGTTAAGGTGTAAGGGATGGGTCAACAGTGTAATTATAAATGTAATTACAGATATAATTACATGCAGATATTTTTCAAATATAAGTACAATGTAAAAACATGTATGTACACAATAAGTG
>NW_015636039.1:401669-415851 GCF_001515625.1 Sinocyclocheilus rhinocerous | reverse complement strand
GATTTGGTGGTTGGGGTAGGTTTAAGGGTGGTTTGAGGTGTAAGGGATGGGTCAACAGTGTAATTATAAATGTAATTACAGAAATGAATTACAGATGTAATTACATGCAGGTATATTTAAAATATAAGTACAATGTAAAAACATGTATGTACACAATAAGTGCATTGTACCAAATGATTAATTTAAATGTAAGTACATAGTAGTTAAGGCCACTTAATATAAAGTGGGACCTAAAAGGCTCATTGAAACAGTATTATGTCATGATGTCTCAGACCACATAAAAAATTAAGGATTTTTTAAAAAACCTGTAAATAAAAATAGCATTTTAAGTTTTAGACAAATTTAAAATAAAGGAATGCTAAATTATTAAATTACATAAAATCTTTTTTTTTTTTTTGGTCACTAATCAAATAAGCAATTTTGTGACATTTGTACATCTGTGGCCATCTTTTGTACAGTTGGTCAGATATTCTTGCTTCCACTGGGGTACAAGATGCTCTTTAGATGATTCTCAAATCATCCTGGAAAACATGATCATCAGGTTTTGTTCATGCAGCTTCAGTGTTACTGTCATAACAGGAAGAAGAAACAAACCAAATACTCAAAGAAACGTTCAAATTCATGTTCATTTTTAATTCAACTTAATTAAACTTTACTGAAATAGTTGTAATGTACAGGGTTGTATTAAATTCGGGAAAACACAGAAGCGTTTTTACTAGTGGTCTCAGATTTTGTACCCCACTGTACATATGCACACATTAAATCCGGTTCATGATGGTCACGTTCCCACAGAGCTGCACCCGCAAATGAAGAGCAGCTTCTGAGTGTTTTCTTTTGGCTGCTATCAGCAGAACACAAACAGTGAGTCGTGGTCTCAACAGAGCTCTTGATGAGTCTGTATCGAGCTGATAAGAGCGTTTGGCGGTAGTGGAGTATACCGCAGACAGTCCGAGCGGCCCAAGGTACAGACCTGCGTCATCACATCAACCTCCACTCTTGTTCTCATTCACGGCTGATAAAGATGACACTGTGGAGTTGGGGAAGCTACTTTCAAACTGGTTTTCCACGCTCTACATGCTGCAGACAAATTATCGTTTTGATCGTGTAGTTAGCTTTGCTACAACGAGTAGCAAAAGATCTGGTACCATGGTACAGGGATGCGATCAGATGGTACACTCTAAAAAATGCTGGGTTAAAAAGGGACAAACCCAGCTATTGGGTTGTTTTGACCCAGTGGTTGGGTTGTTTTGACCCAGTGGTTGGGTTGTTTTGACCTAGCTGTTGGGTTGTTTTGACCCAGCGGTTGGGTTGTTTTGAACCCAACTGCTGGGTCAAAACAACCCAATAGCTGGGTTTGTCCCTTTCTAACCCAGCGCTGGGTTATATTTAACCCAGCATTTTTTGTGTAAAGATACTGTCATTGATTTACATATTTTATGGGTAATTTGAAATTAACAGTCCAAGCAAAGCTTTCACTAAATCATACTATAGAATACTGTAAATTGTACTGCATATTGTACTGTAAAATATGAAGAAACTGCAAGAATCTCAGTGTTGTGTGTGTGTGTAAGTTTGAGAGAACAGACTTTCATGAGTTTAACTGTGTGTGTGTGTGTGTGTGTGTGTGTGTAATTTCTGACAGATCATGAAGAGGAACCTGAATAATGTGAAGAGAATGACATCTCATCCCATCTATCAGTACTGTGAGTGTCTCTTATTTCACACACAAACACTGTAGGGTTTTGATGAAACTCCTGTTTGACTTCTTTGACATGTTTTCAGATATGACGGGTGCTCAGGACGGCAGTGTGAGGATGTTTGAGTGGAATCGTCCACAGCAGCTCATCTGTTTCAGACAGGCCGGAAACGCTCGAGTCACACGCCTCTATTTCAACTCACAGGGCAACAAGGTATTGAAGCAGTCATTACCAAAATCATTAAACCTCATAACCACGTGATAACCAAGCCATACACTATTGTTCAAAATTTTGGGTCAGTAAGTTTTGAAATAAATACTTTCAATTCAGCAAGAATGCATTAAAGTGCTCAAAATTGACAGTTGGGACATTTATATTGTTAAAAATATTTATATTTTTAAAAAATACTGTTCGTTTGAACTTTTTATGAATCAAAGAATCCTGAAAAAAAATTATCACACTTTCTACAGAAATATGAAGTGGTTTTTTCCATTCATTTTAATTAAAAAAATAAGATTTCTTGAGCACCAAATCAGTCTGTTAGATCCTGAAATCATGTGACACTGAAGACTGCTGAAAATACAGCTTTGTCATCACAGGAATAAATTGCATTTTAAAACACAAAAACATATTAAAATAGAAGTTGTTAATTATGCATTGAAAAGGCTTTTGACCTTTGGTAAGTTTTACTTATGTAGTGTGTAATAATTTCCAGGCTCATTTTGTGTCTGTTCATGTGCTGTTGACTTCATAGAATAGAGCGAGTACGTCAGTTGTCTGTGGTGTTATATAATAAGTCCAGTACTGTAGCACATCTGTTCAGAAAATGTCATCCTGTTGTGTCTTCTGTCCTTTATATGAATCATTATGCAATATACAGCTGAAAATATTGTCTGTGCCTTTAAATATCTCCATTCTTGCTGTCTGTCTGCAGTGTGGTGTTGCAGATGGCGAAGGCTTTTTGAGCCTCTGGCAAGTCAATCAGACCTCCTCAAACCCCAAACCTTATTTGGTAAGACCTTTATCTTTGTACCGCACAGGCCTTCCATTACTGACGGTCACAAACTGCCCTCATAGTGTGATTGAACAGTGTGATTGAAGTAGATATAATATCAAAGCATGTGGCATCTGCAAACAAATGATAAAAACGAACTTTACTATTAAATACATGTTTGATAATGCAGAGTCACTGTATCATATGAAATAATAAGCATCTCTGCGTGTCTGTCTCAGAGCTGGCAGTGTCACAGTAAAAGCTGCGGTGATTTCGCCTTCATTACGTCCTCCAGTCTGATTGCCACAGCAGGACAGTCTAACGATGGCAGGTCAGTTAAATGATTTATTTTACTGTCATATAGAAACAGGTTTTATGGATTGTTTTTAAGGAAACGTTTCCCTTTCTTCCACAGGAATGTTTGTTTATGGGACACTCTTATCTCTCCAAGTAACTCTATGATACACGGTGAGTCCACAGACTCTTAAGGGAAGATGTTTTTAAATATATATATATATATATATATATGTTGAATAAGTGATTTAGTATTATTTCATTTTTTTATTATATTATTAAGTTAGCTTATGATGTCATTGTTTATGTACAAAAAAAAAGTTTCGTTTTTCATGAACATTTTCCACACTCTTTCGTTCATCTAAATACTGAATGGGTGTTCATGTGTGGGTAGTCATATGTTAATGTTCTCATGGTGGCGACAACATTATCATGAATATTTCTAAATGTGTTGTTTTAAAGCTTAGTTTTAATAAATGGTCTGGGTGGACTGAGGATGGAATATTTTAATACTATGTCTACATAGTACCACAGACATTTACAAGAGCAAGAATGGGCCCATTTTCTATTAATATGTTTGTTGAAGATTACTTTTATTGCTAGTTACATATAATTATATGTACTGTCATTTAAGTTTTACAGGGTTCTTGTGGGTCCTTTAAAAGTCTTAAATTCAGTTTGATCAGGTTTAAGGTCATAAAAGTCTTAAATATCATAAATGGTATATCAACAGTCTTATTTATTTTAAGAGCACTTAAATAGGTTGACTAAAGAATGGGAATCGTGATATGGCCTAATGTGATTATTAAACTTCAAAGGCGATTATTTAATTAAATGTGAGCGCTGCATGTTCAAAGTCAAAAAGCGGCACCGTTGCGTATTTATGGGCTTGCACATTCAGAGCAGTTTGTAATCAGTAAATACCATCCATTTATCCATAAGAGATTGTTTATGCTCTAACTTTGATGAATTATGACAATATTTACTTTGTGTTTTTCTTTAATGTTGTAGAATGTCATAAGAGTGCAGTATTTTATCACCCTCATTTTTTTTTTTAATGAGCAGATGGAAGTAGTAAAGCATAGATTTTCAAAATAAGTTTTTTTTCTGGATATTATTGGTGTTTTGGCTGCCCTATCACAATAAAGAAGGGAAAGACAAAGACCAGCTTTTAACACATTCAATATTTAGATTTTACTGATATCAGCACAATAATATTTTTATTGATTTCTGTTGTTGTTGTTGTTGTTGTTGTTGTTGTTATTTTAAACATTATCGTATCAGCAAAATCAAATATCGATCGACCAGTAATTTGTGTGTTAATATATTAGTACATAAACCAATTTTTTAACATATTTAACTTGTTTAACCCTGTTTTGCAGTTGAATATGTAAAAGAATCTGAGATGCATGATTTATTTTGAGATTGAATGGGTTTTGTATGAATGTGATATTAATTTTAAAAAAGGTCTTAAAAAGTCTTAAATTTGATAAAAAAAAAAAAAAGTCCTTTTATTCTGCTATCTCTCTATATCCAGCGTTCCAGTGCCATGAGAATGGCGCAACGGTTCTTCAATATGCTCCTAAACAGCAGCTAATCATCGCAGGCGGCCGGAAGGGATTCGTCTGTATTTTTGACATCCGTCAGAGACAGCTGCTCCACACATTCCAGGCACATGATTCAGCCATCAAAGCGTTGGCCATGGACTCCACTGAAGACTTCTTCGTCACCGGCTCAGCCGAAGGGAACATGAAGGTATATTCCCCTAAAATGACACACTTCATCTTAAACATCTCCTGTTGCTGTTATGTGGATATTTATGCTAAAAACATAAAAAGCAAAGTGACATTAAAAAAAATATATTTCTTTAAAAACATTGATAACTCCAAAAAAAGAAATAATTAGACTGAATTTAAAGTATCGCCAAACGACAGAAATTTTTTTTTTCTCACCAAGTCAGTGCTAAAAGCGCCTCCTTCACTAGCATGTGTGAAAACTGCAACTAGCAAGCATTAAGTCCACCTTTTATCTTCAAGCAAATGACAAACTAGCAAGCGGTTCATTTTGTGATGTTTTTTCTACTGCTCACTATCAATAGATAAAATTGTTCGTAATTATTTGTTAAATGTGTGTAATTATTAATAATAATAATAATAATAATAATGCGATCACATTTTTAGGATAAAAAATGTATCAGCTTTTAAATGGAAGGAGAAATGCTTCTCATATCTTTTTGTTGTTGAAGGCTGTGTGTCCAATTAGACTTTCATCTGTCATTTGATAAAAAGACTGGGAAGATGTGTAAAAAATGTCAGACAACCTGAATGAAATTAGAATTGTTCTATTCAGCCTATGCCATGTAAAGAATTTAGCATATTGTTTTTAATTTGAATAGTGTTCATGCCTATACTAAAACATTTCAGTGTGTTTGTTTTTAAGGACATTTCTTTTTACCTATATATGATAAACAATTTTGATAATGTGTCGGATCACCTCTTGCTTATAACGGTATCTAGAGAGCATGGTGGTCTATTGCAGATATAATAGTAGTGTACATAATACACTTTAATGATAGCAATTGAGATGTATGCTGAATTGCTGAAAGTTTTCAAAATATTGAAAAACATACATTTAAAAAAATGCACGCGATATTTTGCTCTATTTGCAGTATGTAAGTCTGCTTGCTTTTGGAACTGACACAAGGCAGTTCACTTCTTCTAAACTGTCACTAACCTAACAGCATTCAATAATCTCAAATAGGTAAAAATGTGTTAGTCCATCAACCTGGCTATATATCTACAGTATAACTAATATATAGTGATGTACCGAAATTTCACAAACAATCAATAATATTCAACCAAAAAAATGAATGATGGGTTTAAGCCATAACAGTGGTGATATTTAATTAGCGCTTCTCCTATGGTGTGTTTTTACTGTGTTAGTAGCTGCGTTTCCATCCACCTATTGTTATGCGCATTTTGGAATATCGCATAAAAAAAAAACACTGGATGGAAACGCCAAGATGCGCATAAATTCTAAAAATGCGCATAAAAAAAATGATGCGCACATGTGAGTAGGATAAACATAAAAGATGGAAACACATTTACCGAATAAATTCCTCCATGCGCATCAAAAAAGTCATGTGACTTTGCGCTATGAGACGGGATAACTTGACAAGCAGCGGACCGATCTCGTTCACAGCATCTATATGTTGTTATGGTCATTCTGAAATGCCTGAGCAAAGTCTGTCATCAAAGTATTTCGACTGCGTTCCCATACAGCAGCATCCACCTCCGAAAGCATTGACAGCATTTATTGTGTTACGTCTGCTCGTTCTGAGGTGCAAGTAGTTTATATCATATATTGAAAATTATTATATTCAGTGGCTTCTCCTATATTCTTAGTGATATTTAGTGCCACAGTTTACCAGGAAATGATGATTTTGTTCTCTTTGACTCGTTGGATGGAAACGGTGCTTTATTCGCATATGTTTTATGCGATATTACAGTTTTGCGCATAAGTTTCATTCGAATCTTTGGATGGAAACATAGCTAGTGTCTGATCTGAGTACACATCGTGAATAAGCTATTAAATGTTTGTTATTAGATATTTCAGTAACAAATTAATACAGTATATCATTAGTAAGTTCATATAAAAACCATACAGCAGCTGTAATTTCACTTTTTCTGTACATTTCAGTTTTTTATTTGAATGTTGCTTAAATACATTGAATTGATTAATTGATTTATAAAACTTTATTTTCGGTTTTGTTTTTTAAACTTCTGGTGTAAAGAAATTTTTGCGCATCATTTCTAATAACTGCATTCCTGTTCTGGTTCAGGTCTGGAAGTTGGCGGGTCACGGTCTCATGCACTCCTTTAGCAGCGAGCACGCTAAACAGTATATTTGGTTTGATGTATGTGGTATTTATTAAAATCATATTTGTGTTTCTGTCTGATTTGCTGGGCACCATGTCAACTGTACGTATTTTAAATGTTCAACCGATGGTCTGATGTGTATTTATTGAACAGCCTGATCTGTCTGCGTGTGTGAAAATGCAAACCCCCAAAACACTGGTTGATATTTCTGAAGGAACAGGTAGTTCTGTCATGGTCAAAGTTTTATCTTTGTAAGTTGAATAAATTCTTTTTATTTGAATTGTCATTTCACTTTTACTGTTTCAACTCCACGTCTTTATATTAAAATGTTTCAGGGTTTATTTCAGGATTTCCAAGCATTTGTAGCTACATAAACATGCATGCAATATAAATAAAACAACATTTGGCAAATATATTTGTGTCTTATACATACTAGCAGTCTAACACAATATCTATAACATGAAGTCAACAAAAAAAATCAAAGTTCACCTTAAATTGATGCACATACCTAATCTTATTGTGTAGGGTTTTTGAGTGACGTTATCTTGAAAAGTCTTAATGAATTGATGCTGTGAAATAAAATAGCAATGGCAGCAATGGTTATGTATACGAAGTTACTAAATTCTTGTAATGCACATAGAAATTCCATTTATTATTTACACGCATTTGGCCTCATTCATGAAACGAGAGGAGAAGGAATTTCTGTGTAAACTTAGTAAAACCATCTTTATGTAAAGTATATTTATAACAATGGTTTTATGAACCGTTTGCACAAAAATTAGCTCTGGTCGTGCTGCATGAATTAATAAATATTCATTTAAAATGCATGTTAGCTGAAAAACAAAAATGCGACATAAAATTTAAAATCATACCAAAAAATAAAATATGGTAACCCCAAATTGCATTTGGACACTCAATTCAGATTTAAAAATGCATTACATTAGATACAAATTTTCAAATCAAGCGCATGTTTTCAAACATGTCACTTTTCAAACTAAACATTTTACAAAACATGTTTGTAAGGCTTTGAATGATAAACTGAAATCCTGCGCACTACTCAAACTTGTATCTACAAAATTTTATTAGAATTGATTTATTCAATTGACCCTTCTCAGGCTTTAAACATTGCTAGTAAAATTTTGTAATTGCGCGCGTTTGAGTAGTGTGTAGGATTTATTTATTTATTTTCTTTTTTCCAAGCTTAGTTTGGATTAGACACTATTCCCCGGTTTCACAGACGAGGCTTAAGCCTATCCCAGACTAAAATGCATGTCTGGGCTGTTTTACCTGAAAGAAAATGTTTTGTCTCAGGATGCACACGAGTAATGTTATTTTCTAAGGCAGGTTTATAAAAGATCTTCACCTGCGGAGCCGACGGGACCCTGAAAATGAGGGTCCTTCCCGACCGCTACAACATTCTGGCCAGTATATTCCAGATCCTCTAACACCGGAGCGGCCGTAGAAGACTAATGCTTTCATCGGCACCTCCACGTTTCCTTAGCTGTGAATTGTAACAAATATCTCGTGCTGCAGAATATGACACGCATGAGGTCCCTCAATTCTAACGATCGACTACTGTAATTTCTGGAGACGAATCCAGATAACGTGTTGGTAGGAAAGCCGTATGCATGAGCTGTTTGAATCATCACACTCCATTCCCAGGTTATTGGTCGTGCTCTGTAAAAGTGCTCAAAGCTCCATTTTTAAGTGTGTGTATGTGTGTGTGTGTCTTCATTCTGTGCACATTTTAGCATCTAAATACCAGCACTGTGCTTCTGATATCAGTGTAAGTCCAGTTGTTGGATTATGTTTTTACTGTACATTTTCTCCTTGGCTGCTAATGTATTTGCAGAGTGTAAAAATGGCAGAGTACCCTGGCAGCCCGGCGGTTGCGCCGTGGCCCCAGAGACACACCCCCTCCCTTCCACACGCACACGCTGCTGACACGATGGTTTCCGTAGCAGCCAAACAGCTAAACATTCCACGCAAGACAATGATGCTTGCTCCTGGAAATGACGTGTTTGACCTTTTCATCTCTCAAGCCCTGAAATTCTCACTTTGAACAGAAAACGTTTCGTTTTTGCACAAAATATTTGTTCGTTTGTTTGCTCGTTTTAGTTTCGTTTGTTCTTTTACAAATTCTTATTTATATTTAATTTTAGGAATGCAAGGTATGTTTTAGATGTCTGGGACAAAGTGCAACACTGAATAGGTTTGTGTTTTATTTATGTATTTTTTTCATGTTTTATCTAGGCCTAATCCTGGCTTAACCTAAGCCCTGTCTGTGAAACCAGGCCTGTATTTTCTATTTAGGCTTTAAATGATTAAAATGTATCAACTTGAATAGAACTGATTTCATACAAAAAAAATAAAATAAATAAATCGGTTGAATAAAAGCTCTTTGTTTTCCGATGACACTTGGCTTGATATTTTATCTAACACAATGAGATTTGAGGGTGGCAGAAGTGTCCAAATATTTGATGCGAATATCACTAGTTAGACAATTTAGTTCTTGATCTATCATCCACTCGAGAAAATAAAATATATGGGTACACATATGGGTAGCAACTGAAGCATTGGTTATTTGCTTATAAATATACATGAACATGACAAAACAAAACACAAAGTATTGCAATTATGTCATTGATTTTTGATTATTCATCTGAGTGGAACTGAACTTGGTATGACTTGACGTAGCTGCTGTCCCATATGTAGAGATGTTTGTCCCTGGGATTGTATGAGATCATGGACAGAACCCCTCCAGGTGCCCTCAGATCTAAACTGACACTAACAGGCTTCTCTTTCAGGAGGTCAAAGGCGTACGTCACTTTTGTGTCTTTAGTATCCGTGACGTAGAGGATCCCGCAGGCGATAAATGCATTACCGACCTTGGTCCTGGGATAGGTGGCGTTGATGTATGTGGTGACGGAGAATGTTTTCTCATCCAGTCGTGCCACCATTATGTTGTCGTCAGTGTCGGAGGCAAATATGATCCACATACCGTTCTCATCGACTGCCAATTTGAAATAGGTCTTTGAGTTCTCAAGGAGGTAGGACTTATTGTGATAGAAAGCATTTTCAATGGTCAGCGTGTGTAAGATCTTCGTCTGAAGGTCAAACCTGGGAATATTGGAGAATTGACAGCATGTGTTAAGAACATTAAGTATTCTTACAGATTAACTTAGGAAAGGGCTTTTTTTATGTTGTTCTAAAGCTGTTATACTTTCATTCTTCCTTGGAACACAAATAGTGAGGTTTTGTGCAAAGTGTTCATTTTTAATGGGGACCGTTGCATCTTAACATGCCATGTTTGAATTGAATTGCTAATGAGATTTGAGAACTATGGCAGAGGGGAAGATTCCTTATGAATGACTGTCAGCAATTGTGTGTCAAAGAGACATGTCTTAAAATTTTGCCAAAAGTTCATTGGTTGCTCACACGTGAATTGTACAACTACATTGTTTAGGCTTAACTATCACTAAGAAAAGTAGTATTTTCTATTTAGGCTTTAAATGATTAAAATGTATCAACTTGAATAGAACTGATTTCATACAAAAAAAATAAAATAAATAAATCGGTTGAATAAAAGCTCTTTGTTTTCCGATGACACTTGGCTTGATATTTTATCTAACACAATGAGATTTGAGGGTGGCAGAAGTGTCCAAATATTTGATGCGAATATCACTAGTTAGACAATTTAGTTCTTGATCTATCATCCACTCGAGAAAATAAAATATATGGGTACACATATGGGTAGCAACTGAAGCATTGGTTATTTGCTTATAAATATACATGAACATGACAAAACAAAACACAAAGTATTGCAATTATGTCATTGATTTTTGATTATTCATCTGAGTGGAACTGAACTTGGTATGACTTGACGTAGCTGCTGTCCCATATGTAGAGATGTTTGTCCCTGGGATTGTATGAGATCATGGACAGAACCCCTCCAGGTGCCCTCAGATCTAAACTGACACTAACAGGCTTCTCTTTCAGGAGGTCAAAGGCGTACGTCACTTTTGTGTCTTTAGTATCCGTGACGTAGAGGATCCCGCAGGCGATAAATGCATTACCGACCTTGGTCCTGGGATAGGTGGCGTTGATGTATGTGGTGACGGAGAATGTTTTCTCATCCAGTCGTGCCACCATTATGTTGTCGTCAGTGTCGGAGGCAAATATGATCCACATACCGTTCTCATCGACTGCCAATTTGAAATAGGTCTTTGAGTTCTCAAGGAGGTAGGACTTATTGTGATAGAAAGCATTTTCAATGGTCAGCGTGTGTAAGATCTTCGTCTGAAGGTCAAACCTGGGAATATTGGAGAATTGACAGCATGTGTTAAGAACATTAAGTATTCTTACAGATTAACTTAGGAAAGGGCTTTTTTTATGTTGTTCTAAAGCTGTTATACTTTCATTCTTCCTTGGAACACAAATAGTGAGGTTTTGTGCAAAGTGTTCATTTTTAATGGGGACCGTTGCATCTTAACATGCCATGTTTGAATTGAATTGCTAATGAGATTTGAGAACTATGGCAGAGGGGAAGATTCCTTATGAATGACTGTCAGCAATTGTGTGTCAAAGAGACATGTCTTAAAATTTTGCCAAAAGTTCATTGGTTGCTCACACGTGAATTGTACAACTACATTGTTTAGGCTTAACTATCACTAAGAAAAGTAGTAGGCCAATTTTTTTTTTTTTTTTTTTTTTTTTTTTTTTTTTTTTTTTTTTTTTTTTTTTTTTTTTTTTTTTTTTTTTTTTTTTTTTTTTTTTGAAAAGTAGGAGGCCAATTTTTTTTTTTTTTTTTTTTTTTTTATTAGTTTATGATAATAAATAGTTTGAGTTAGTAAATACATTTGCATTACAATTTAAACAAGAATTACATCAAGTTTAGTTACACTATATTTTACACTTAGGAAAAGAGGCACAAAGCTGTCACTAGGCTGGTTTCCTAAGATAAAAAATCTAAAAGGTGCATTTTTGTACCTTCTTTACCCCTAGATAGATACATATTAGTGCTTCAAAAAGTACATACCAGTATCACATATATAACTTTTGAAAGGATACCGCCCCAGTGACCGTTTTGCGCCAATTTTATTTATTTTTTTAATAGGGTGCTCTTGTTACAGTGTAATTATACAATTAAGTACTGAGCAATATTAATTAACATGTACTTACTATAGGGTTAGAATTAGGATTAGGGTTTGGTTTAGGCTTAGTTGCATGCAATTATGCATAATTCACTGTTATTACTGTAATAAGTACATGTAACATATAACAAAGACACTAAAATTGTTACCTAAACTGTTAAAAGTCTGTCCATTTATTTCACGGTTACATTGCACTTCAGTACATTTCAAACATGTATTAAATAAATTTTTAAATTCTATTAATTATATTTAAATTCTAAATAAATTATATTTGAAAGGGGATGTATTTATTAAAATGAAAATTGGTTCCTTCATTTTATTAAGTGGCACACTTATTCCTCCATATGTTTGGAGTGATGTAATGACAGAATTTAGATTTTTGGCTCAATTAAATGACTTATAATCATGATATTTATCAAGGAGATCTGCCCATGCTATCTTCAGACATACTTAGCAATATTGGAAGTTCCAGCGATGTGGTAGAATATGGAGCCGTTATGTACAGCGTGGCCGCAACCTTGGAAAAATTTCCGGACATCAATGGATTCACTGCTGCTGTTCTGGAATGCCGCGATACTGTTGTACTCCTTTATGATACGTCCTAATACATTTGTGAAGATGAAATAGGGAAAATCTTAAAAGCAATGTTCCAGGTTCAATACAAGGTGCTCTATGACAGCATTTAGTGCACAATGTCAAATACTACAGATTAAACATTGTGATTACAGTTAATACTTTCAAATGAAAATAGTTTAAATGCAGAGTTTATATGCTGTATTGATGAGTGTTTGTTCTCTCTTCAGTACCTGAGAAATGTTCTGCTACCCAGATCTTCTCATTGTCATGAGCAGCAGTGTCCATCATCCACGCTCCAAACGTGCTGCTCATTTTCATCAGATGTCTTGGGTTCTGCACTGACTTTATGACACAGTCTGCCAAACACAATCACACTGTCAGTGGTGAAGTTTAATAAAGGCTGTAGTTCAATGTAGAACAACTAATACATTGCTCTAGTTGGTACCGTTTATCTTCCGTGATACCATTTTCTGGCTGATGGTGTCATCATTTGGGACTGAATTAAGGTGACCTAAAGATAAACAATGAGATTACATATATAATATGTGTCTTATGGGGAAAATCAAACCCAAAATCAAGTTTTGTCCCAAAATCAAAAGAGAGCGAGAGAAAAAACTTATAAAGCATAAAGAACATTAGAAATGTGATTACTGAAAATTATAAAATATTAAAACATTAAAATATTTTGTAAATAGTAACAAAAATGATGTAAGTTATTGTAACTAATGCAACATGTCTGTACATTAAGTGTTTTATAATTCTTATTATCATCAATGGAAGAAAGAAAATAGTTTTGTTTGTTTTATGATTATGAGGTAATTTTGAAATATTTATATGCACAATTTATCATTTTAGCCATTTTTAACTTACCCACAGACTCTTTCCCCATGTGGAGATGTGCTCTGTGGCTCCTGTGTCTTGGTGGCCCCTGAGGCCCGGGGGGCCCTGGAAGGCCAGGTGAACCAGGGGGCCCCATTGGACCAGGTGGACCTGCGAATTAAATCAGAGGAAATATGACCCTTTAGCTGTGACTATATTCCAACATCCACATATACCTTATTGCTTAAAAATTGCCTATTAACTTTTTCCCCCCAATAAAAACAAAACTCGTCTTTACCCTCTACGATGACATCATTTGAAGGTTCGCCCTGTTCTCCAGGGGGTCCTGGGGGTCCTGGATATCCTTGCTCTCCTCTCTCACCAGGCTCACCCTTCTCACCTGGACGACCTGCACACAGGTACAAAGAAGCAAACAATCATTCATTCACGGTTCCATGCAGCACAGTTCTCAAATCATTCAGTGCAGGTTATTATGTTATTATAGTCATGTAATAAATGTTACAGTTACAGTGAACCTGATGGTCACTCTAGTTGAGCTCCATGATCATTTGTGGAGATAGGATAAATCTACAGAAGGACAAACATCACTGCAACACTCCATCGATTTGGACTTTATGGCAGTGTGGCAAGACTCAATCCTCTCTTCAGTGAAGACACATGAAAATCCACTTGGAACTTGCAAAAAAGCACCTAAAGGACCTTCAGACTGTGAGAAACAATATTCTCTGGTCTGATGAACCTCAATTCCAA
>NW_015636039.1:401289-401659 GCF_001515625.1 Sinocyclocheilus rhinocerous | reverse complement strand
GAGGAGAAGAATGGCAGATAATTGCCAAATGCTGATGAGCAAAGCTTGTCGCATCAAACAAAAAATTGTTGAGGCTGTAAAGGTGCTTCAGCTAAATATTTAGTTAAGGGTATGAATACTTATGTAATGTACTTATTTCAGTTTTTTTATTTTTAATAAATTTATGAGGTTGTGACAATTCTGTTTTTGCTTTGTCGATATGGTGTATGGAGTGTAGATTGATATGGGAAAAAAAAGTAATTTAAAGCAGTTATACATAAGGCACACAGCAAAATCCCCGAGAGTTAAATCAACTCTGCTCAGAGTACATATGTCCCAATCTACAGAGTGTTAAAGTAACACTGAAGCAGAGTTACCACTGTTGGGGATT
>NW_015636039.1:396783-401139 GCF_001515625.1 Sinocyclocheilus rhinocerous | reverse complement strand
ATGTGCCAATCTTCAGAGTGTTAAAGTAACACTGAAGCAGAGTTACCACTGTTGGGGATTATGTGATATGTTTTCATGTCTAAAAGCCTGAGCAGTAGTTGTTCATCTTCAACATTGTTAACAGCGGGTTTTCTTTATTAATGCTCACTCATCAATGAATTTATTCTTTTTATCCCAAGTTATCCCATTAACTTTAACTCGGCTTCAGTGTTACTTTAACACTCTGTAGATTGGGACAATGTGTACTCTGAGCAGAGTTGATTTAAATCTGGGGATTTTGCTGTGCAGGAACATAACATAATGTGAAAAAAATGAAGGGCTATGAATACTTTCGCAAGGCACTGTTTTATTTTAGTAATGTTGTTACAGTGCAGTTACCCAAATAAGCACTGATTAATATTAATTAACTACATGTACTATCTATATGGTTATGATTAGGGTTTGGTTTAGGGTTAGTTGCTTGTAATTTTCCACTGTCTTTTACTACTAATAATAATGTACTATTATTACTATAGTAAGTACATGTAATGTGTAACTATGCCTTAAAATAAAGTGTTACCAACATCACATAAATATATAGATACTGTACATTTTTTTAACTAAAGTGAGTGTGGTTGGTTGCTAGGTGATGTTATTGGTGGTTGCTAGGGTGTTTGTTGGTTCTAAACGCTTGTAACCTTGTTACCTAGCCAGGTAAACACTGCATTCTGATGCATGAACTGTCAATAAACAATCAATTGCTTGTGTAACTTCATTTTCATTCAGTTTCTTAATAATTGATTTGTTGAATGACACCTCTAGAATGTCTGTGGGCTCTTGTGCTTTCAGAACAGAGCAGTCAGTCAGCTGCAATCATGAGTTCTGCTTTATTCAGTGGGAGATCTCTGAGTCTCTCTGAGTCCTGCTGTGTGACTGAAGCAGGATAAAATTCCCCTCTCCTCTTCCTTAGTGGATGATAAAAGCCATAGAAAGCAGTCGAATTTTCGAGAAGAGGTTTGAAAGGAGGACATTTTCTTTCAGAAGACCTTTTTGACTACATTCATTCATGTGCATGATGGATGGATTTTCCACGTTATTTTGCATATACAGTAGCTGACCTCGTTTTCCTCGTTTTCCATGTGCTCCAGGCTCTCCTGGCAACCCTGGAATTCCATCTGTTCCATTATACCCCGACATTCCGTCCACACCCGGCAAGCCTGGAAGTCCATAAAGTAAGATTATTTGAGTAACACATTATTTGGAACTCTACACTAAAAATTGGCGTAGAAATAAATTTCACTCAGAAATTGCTAGCAAATTTCACAGTTAAGTACAAAGAAATGTAACACAAAGCACTTTTATGACGCTTCCAATTCTAATTTCCACAATGCAAAGAAAAATGTGTGTGTGTATATATATATATATATATATATATATTAAAGTTGAAAGATTTATACATCATGGTAATATGTTTGTACTGATTTTCATTTATGCAAAATGCTTTTGCAATATTTAATTATCATTCATTCATTCATCCATCTTTTCCCCTGTAGAATATAACCCATGAACAACATTAGAATAATTCATTTCTTACCTGGAATTCCTGGTTGTCCTGGTGGTCCTGGTGGCCCTGTGAAAGTTGAAATCAAACTAAACTGTAAACTTGGAGACAATCGATTATGTAGATAAGAAGTTGTCTAAATAAAAATGACCCAATAGATTCTAATACTCACCAGTCAGACAGACTCCTTTAGTACTGTTGCAAATGTCCAGAAGAATTTTAACCTGAAACATATATTTGTACTCAAGTTGTTGCAGAACTGTGTTGAAAAATGTTCTAGATGAATCCAATTATGTAACCATGCACTGGAGCAAAACCAAAAACAAATTTAAAGGAGCTAAAAGCGTTTACTTTTCATTTGTGAATAGAAGAATTATCTACAGATAAGAGATAAATCACATAGAATTTTTTTCTCATTACACTCTTCGAAAGCAGGGCATTAATGTACTATGTTGATGTGAAGGAATTTTCCATATTGATTTTTTCACAGGTGTTTTACTCATATTTTGAATTACACATTGCATTCTGTTGTGTGTTAGGGTTAGAAATGTCTGTAAACTTCTAATATAATGTTGAGTTTGATGTTATGTAAACTTATAATGCCGAGTTTACAGACATTTCTATGGACATTTATAACAGACTTTTTAAAGGATTTTTTTTCTTACAGCGTATACAACGTAAAACATTGTATATACTATTTAAGAAAAAAAAATCCATCTATTAGGAAATTCAGACACAATACAATTCAACTAGTTGAAGTTGTGAAATAAAGAGCCTTACAGAAAAAAAAAATTATATATATATATATATAAAACGTTATACAGCTATCAGGTTATCTATTTTATTCTATTCTATTTTATTTATTTATTCAAAAACAGGGAAAGCGGTCTGGGCAAAAATAAACTACAGTTGATACTGCCCAATTTTATATACTGTTTGCTTTGGAAAATTTAGATTAATTGTGCAATCTGCACAAATAAATCAATCATGTCAGTGTGAGTTTCTTACTGGCACCATGGAGTATGTCATCATTGTCATCATTCCATCCTGCTCTTCTAATTTGTGCTGGTAAACCGGCCCATGCATCTGCGGATACTGATACTGGAAATCTCCCAAGGCTTCCTCTCCCACACTCCCCTCGTGCTCCTCAAAGGGTCGTGTCCCTCGATGCTGCCGGCTGCGTTTGTTTCTGGAGTATTGATAGTCAGCCTCATCTTCGTTCACCTGTGTCATGAACTCCACCACGGAGCTCTGAGAAATCTCCACCATCTGCCTCTCCACCTCAGTCAGATGAGCCCACAGCTCTCTCTGCTGAACCAGGAGCAGAACCAGGCCGGCACAGTTTATTACCGTCAGTACGCACACACTGTACAAGATCCAACGCACCTGCCAGGACAACCGGCCACCACACTGCCTAAAGCCTCCGGTTCTTCTCAACTCAGCCAGTGGATCCAGCATTCTGACTTCAATTCAGAATTTCAAAAAAAGTGTTCAAAAACCACGAAACACAACTAACTACAATTCAACACTTTCAAAAGTAAAGCTGAATAATACAAGTCTAGAATATTCCCCCCAAAAAAGGACAGTCTCTGCATGCGAGAAGACAATCGAAGTCCTTGTTTCGAGTTGAGTCTGTGTGCGACTGAGGGCTGCTCGGCTTTGTGCCGTCCTGATGCGCTGGAGAAGAACCCCCCACTTGTGCAGTCACCTGATTTATATGCAGTAGAGTCCATTCTTCAGCATGACTGTGGGCTGACCAGCATAATCCACATCGACACCAACAGCCAATGATGTGGAAGAAAACTAGACACGCTGAGAGCCACTGCAAGATTTCAGTAAACACTTTCTTAAAACAGTTCTGCTAAGGCTGTCTCCAAACATCTTCAAATATGTAGTGTTTTTATGTATTTTTTATTAGACCATTCAAAGCTGTCTTGGCAAAGGTAGTGTAACTTTTAACACCAAAACAAACATTTTAATGGACAAAATCTGAAAGTATAACCATATCTGAGAACAATACAGACAAAACAAAACTGACAAAAAAAAAAAAAGTTATTCAGCTCCAAGGTGATTTCACGAACATGTCAGAGTGAGTAAATGTCAGCATAAAGGAGCCTAGACCCTTGAGGGAACTCAGGCTGCTTGTGAAGGCCTGACATACAATTCTTACAGTGCCCATATCATGCAACATGACCCACTTCTGTAGTTTTAATTTGGGTTTTGATCTGATAACAGTTAGCACCTCGCTCTCATTGAGATAGCCTTCACTTTCTATGCTTATATAATGAATGTGGAATACATCTGCACTTGCTATAATTGGAAACGGCAGGCACTGCCAGTATTGGTTGTACAATAATAATATAAAAATAATAATAATATAGTCTTGTTGGTGCACAGCCAGATTGTTTGTGTATTAAAAAAGATGATTTTCCTCTGATAAATGCTGGTACAGTGCTGTATGAAACCGTGAAGTCTGTTGTGTTTTGTGGTCCTCTGCCCTGCAGCTGTAGGTCATTGCCAAATAACACATACAAGCTGAGCTACAAGCTCCTTGGTTGGGTTTGTGTGATCACGCAAGCAAGGAACAAGGTATCAGAGTAGAGTGTGTACTGAGTATTTGCTTATGCTGGGAGAAGTGTCAAGGTCATATCAGTTCAGTCAGGGTTTTTTCTGTAATTTCTTTAAATAGTTAGTTGGGTACAACTTCACTGACAAACAAGGCACTAGTTGCCAGAAGTCTGGCTTTTGAGATTAATTGCAATTAACTGTAAATCTGTTTTTAGCTCAGGTTTTTTTTTTTTTTTTTAGGTCAGCCA
>NW_015636039.1:366488-396704 GCF_001515625.1 Sinocyclocheilus rhinocerous | reverse complement strand
TTTTTTTTTTTTAGGTCAGCCAAGTTCTTTACCAAGAGTGATATATTTCACTTAAAATGATCTAAAATGGTCAATAAATAGTCTCAATGATTAGGATATTTTAATAATTCTTTGACTGACAACTGTTCATTAAATGAACTCAAATCTTTTAAAAAGGTTTTACTGTATTTAGTATCAGCATTGGGGGTAATGCATATGTTACATTATTAGAACCAATTAAAAAAAAGTTTGTGTGGTTTGTGTAATTGAATCTTTAAAACAGAATTTTAAGACACCTAGAAATACAGTGAATTGCATATTCTTGAGCACAGCTGTATATTTAACAAGTAATGTCTGTGAAATTATTGATACTTATTATTTCTGAAATTCTGAATAGAAAGTCTACAGGTGAGAGTCAGTAAGTCTCTTCCTGTCTGAGTGGGTGGTTCTTGGCCAGAATAAGCTACAAAATGCACCATGCTGGCATTAGAGAAGTCTGGCTTGAAAAACGAATTGACTTTAACCATAAACCTGTTTAAAACTCAAAATTCAGTCAAGGTCAGTCAAGTTCACTGACTCTCCTGACAGATAATGAGGGACTAGACCATGAAAAGGTTATTAAGAAGTAGGCTATAACTAATTCAACATGACATGCAAATCTAGATTTCTGCCCTTAACGCAATCCACTATGTTGAAAAAGAAGATAAAATTATGTATATCATCTATATAGCAATGCAATGCAGAGTTTCCTAATAACATCTCCTAAAGAGTGCATGTGCAAAATGAATTACAAAGGGCCTGAAACAGAGTCTTGTGGAACAACGTATTTTAATGTATTTAGGATGGTTCTTCATTTACACAAGCAGGCAATTACTGATTTTCTTTTTCAATTATTATTTTTTTTTAATGAGATGCAAGAACATACAAAACTACAACCAAATGGGTGATAATGGAAAATGGAAAAAAAGAGAGAGAGATACTTGCTATTTATGCAAAACTTTTATGTAACAGGCCCTCAGACCTCAAAGAGGTCAGTTGAGTGGACATTGGACTGTGTTCAGTAAAGCGAAGTGGTTTGGCTTCTCTCCTTATGCGTTGTCTCAAACATTGCTGTTATTATCTGTCACTTGGCAGTCCTCATGAGAAACCGAACAAACGTCCACCCACAACAGCCGTATGGCTAACATTGCTTTCACTGAGCTAAACACACAACCATAATAGAGATCAACACAAACCCTCCCCAGGATGCAAGGTGTTAGTGATGGGCTAGCAAAGTAATTCAGTGGATGGACAATAAAAATGTCATAATCATGAAAAATGTAACTGTACTTATTGAGTTTTGTAGCTAATATTTATCACAAAATGCAGTTTCCGCAAACACAATATAAGCACTATATTGGATGTCTTTGTAAGAAAGCACCAGCAAGCAACATAAATGTAAATGATCTATAAATTTATGTTTGACAGTCCCCACAATTCCCTTCCTTGTGGCTTCCTGCCCACAGTTTTGCTACAGGGGACAAACAACTTATTTGAAGAATTGCGAAACTCAAGGACCACAAAGACCTTATTGAAGTGACAACATATTTAAGTGACGTGTCTTTCAATGTGCAGAGGGACACTTTGTTCTCCAATGAATTAAAGGTTACTTGTTTCATTCCGAGAAAGACATTCCTGCCCCAAATACGTAGTGTGTGATGTTGATGCATGTTCAAAAGGTCGACTCCTTTATGAGAGGCTCAAAGTCTTTATTAAGACCACCCTGAGATTCTGACATACATGAAAATTCCCCCTTACACTACCATGTAGTCACATAACTCAATATACCCCACAAGTCAATTAAACTAATAAATATCAGTCACAAATGAGGAAGTAAATGAGCACAGATCACAGAAACATGAGAGTGGGCATATTTTACTCAGAACACTGTAGCAAGCACTTAAACAAGCTAAAATCACGTTAGCAGCCACAATCGATACCTGTTTTGCACGGGCGAAGGCCACTCACATTTATTTTTTAATTTTTTTTCACAGTTATGTAGGTATGGTATTTAGCCAATGGTTTCTTATTTAAGGTACTGTAACTTACAGTAACATTACAGCTTCAGTCCCCCTGGAGTAACCTGAAGTTAAGCATTTTGCTCAAGGGTACGGTGGTTCAAATAACCCCCTTTGGGCCTTAACCCAGCAACATCTATAGTTAAATCCTCAGGGGTTTAACCATTAAGCTGCTGCCATAAAATATTGGCCTGCATTTAATTCTTCTACATCATAACTAAGAATCAAAGTGAGGAAAATTGTGAAAATGGAGTTAATACAGCAGACGGGGCAATGTATATGGGATGAGATGTGAGAAAACGAATGTGTGAAATTAAGGTACACACATTCATATATTGGCACATGAACTACTGTATGAGGGATCCTCCCTTTACACAGAAAATACCGGAATGCTGCATGCATCTGCTCTAAACGCACTCAAACATGTCAGCTTATTTCCATAAATTCTTTAGCGATGAAAGTGGGCGTTCAGTGGATTCACAACGTCTCTGAATCTGATAGACACACAAAAAGGGCAGACTGAAGACACAAAATAGCATTTGTGCTCATTGTAACAAATTTGTTTTTGTTTTAAATTGAATGGTGAAAACCATAAAATACCTAAATAATCCTGATGCTTTAAGACTGAATAAGAAACACATGAAGAATGTTGATAATAAAATCAATTAATTTAATAATAATGTATTTGAGACAAGGGTTCTGGGTAGTGTGGCCATCCATAAAGTTTAAGTCAAACTGTCTGGTTTTGAAATACCATGTCTTTATCCAGTGGTATATAATAAACAAATGAATAATTAAGAGAATGAATAGAAAAATAAGTAGGCGGTGTTTAACTTAATATTAAGTGACATACATTTTAGATACAATATTGTCAATATTGACAGTTGTTTTTTTCTTCTCAGTATTTTGCCAATGAAAATAGTTCCAAACAAAATGCAGCAGAACCTTTGCATCTCCATTTAACACAGTGGTGTTTCATTCCTGAATGATTCAGCGTTTTGGATGAATCAGGTGAGTCAGTGATTCAATGACACATTTATAGAGACATTAGACTTGTTTGCGATGTGCCTCGCCTGAAATGTAGGCGAGAGTAGGCGGCTGCAGTGAGGGGAGGAGTGAAATAAGCGCAGTCAAGACGGACAGTTCTGCCCCTCTCGAAGGGAACAGATACCAACGAGATCAAAGGAAGATCTCACATGCTGTGTTGCTAATAAACACGATATAATTTCAGTTCTGTTGCTTTTATATGAAAATAAATATGATGAACAAGACACTCAAAGTGCTTGCTATTTAATTCCATACGAAAGGTGTATTTATCATCCATTTTTACTTTAATACAAACATGTATTTTAGATTTTTATAGAAATATGACAATCACATATCTCACACGGAGATCGCACTGTCATTGTGTTTGGGAACATTCATGCATAATTTAAATACATAATCAGAAGGAACCAGATAAAAAAAATAAAACATTTTAGAAGAGAACGCAGCATCACAGTTGTCTGAACCTAAGAGCATTAAGCTGTGCCGTCAGTCAGTCGTTTCCCATCAAGCTTTTGATCAGCGCAGTCGGTGGAGAGCAACTGCGCTCGACTGCACAATCCGACACAGCCACCTCGCCGTCGCGAGAGTTTTTTGGCACACATCAGCATGACATCAGAGCAAGTCGGACATAACTCGGACACTTTTCTAACCAGCATGCATCTCGCGGTGATCGGTTCTGCGCAGATTTTGCTCATCTCAAACAAGCCTATTTATTTATAAAGTCACTTGATTTGTTCTAAAATAATCATTTTGAATGAATCAGTTGAATGAATTATTCAGTGGACTCACAGTGACTTATCATTTGCTACTGGCAATTTTAATTTCATATTTAAAGTATTACTTAATTTTCCAACATTTCATATTTCTATATTCAAATATATTTCATATTAAAAACATGAATGCTATTTTAATTGCAGTGTAAATGCAATTATGCCACATTTGAGCTGCATTAAACAGTCCGTGTAAATATCTCCAAATGCCACCTAATGCTGCGTTCAAGTCCTCCTGGGACGTTCGCACTTACGAGTTGACAAGTCGTAATTATGACGTCAGGTGCATTCAAGTCAGTTTAGTTGGCACAAGATGGCGGTGTACCTTCTTTTAATAAATTACAAGAAAATACAACAGGGTCTGCATTTTTTTTACTTGGATTTCATTAACTAGCTGCGTAACAAGAACATGACCAATTTAAGTTTATAGGACAACTAAACTATCAATTTAAACAAAAATTTACGTCAACTACGGACGTTGCATCCATCGATTCCGCCATGTTTCTCATTGACACGCCCCCAACTCGGAAACTCGGGGCTTAAAGAAAATGTTGAGTTTCCCACTCGTAATAACGACTTTGTGGTGGCGTTCAACTCGTAAATACGATCTATCCGACATGACTTGAACGCACCATTAGATACAGATTCTATCCCATGTCTGTAGTTAATTCATTTGATAGCCCTATAGCAGGAGTCGGCAAACTTGGCCCTTCCAGGCCACTTTCCTTCAGAGGTTATAGCTACAACCCTAATCAAACACACCTGAACCAGCTAATCATTGTCTTCTGTTGAGTGGAAAAGGGAAGGAGAAGAGAATGCGTCAGACCAGTGCTGCTGATGTTGAGGGTTACACTCACATGATTCATCTCGCTCAGCACAGACATGCATGACATTTTGAAATCGGAGAATTTTTTCACACCCCTCATAATCTAGATCAGTGGTTCTTAAACCTGTCCTGGAGTACCCCGAGCCCTGCACATTTTGTATGTCTCCCTCATCTACCACACCTGATTCAACTCATCAGCTCATTAGTGGAGACTGCAAGACCTGAAGTGGGTGTGTCAGATATAGGAAGATATACAAAATGTGCAGTGCTGGGGGTACTTCATGGAGAGGTTTGAGAACCCCTGTTCTAAGTTATTGTTCTAAATTTAAGAATTGAACATTTGTCACAATACACTGTATAAAACGCATGGAGATGAAGGTGAATGTTCCAAAAGTCTTTAATCCAACACACAGGGTAGCTTCAGCACAAACGTATCAGGGACGAGACCAGACAAATTGAACTGAACGGAGAGAACTTCAGTACAAAGTGCAAATGAGGTGATTAGTAGCAACACAGCTGAATGAAATGACAAATCAAATCAGTAACCGTGACAACAAACACGGGCAGGGAAATAATGCAAACGCAAAACAAAGTCCAGACTGAATGACACTGTGACAACATAAAAGATGACACATTTGTTTCTTTTATTGTCCACTTGTTTTGGAAATTTGTTAGTTTGTTTGCTAAATAATAATAATAATAATACTTCTCAACAAGCTGCATTGGTTAAGGGTAGGGTTTAAGTCAATAACCTCTAGTATGCCTAAGTCTGAAAAACTTTTTTTTTGAGCAGGAGAGCCTGTAGAATGACTCAAGGTGATGCCGCAGATGTCTCGTATCTGCTAAAGTCTTTGATGTCTTAATGAAAATATGATGCAGAGATGAGTTTGGTTTGATTTGCACATGTCATGACAATGTTTTGGAAACTGATGCTGAAGGACACGAGGAGCACACAAGGTTACGCTGAGTTTTTATTTTGACTTGATTTATCCTGATCCAATCCCATGTAACCACTCACATATAAAAGAGTATGTCTGCAGTTCTGGTGCTTCAGACTTGAGGAAGCTGTAATTCTCAATCCATTCTTATGGCAGGTGAACTTCTCCAGCCCTGCGGAATGAAGCAGGTGCATCTCGGTGAGGCTGTTCTGGACCTTCTGATGAAAGGAGCCCATAACAGCAGTGACGGTGCTCGAGACAATGTGTGCGGAGCCATGGCCACACTACTGCTGCTGTTACTCTGCCTGCTGCTGGCCATCAAACACCATTGGGCAGAGAAAGACCATGTGCCGGGTTGGTAGGGTTCATTTGAAAATGTGTCCTTTATTATTTAACACAGCATTTTCTTTATCAAATCCATTACAAATACTTTTTTTTTTAAGTGATGGTTATGGGAAAGAGGAGTTTTCAGTTGGTCACATCTCCTATCATGCAGTGTTTTGCCTTTTTATCATTTGTTCATGACTATGCTATCTACATTTTGGGTAGACAGTATAGTCACACATTCTAATTGGATAATTAAATGTTCAGAGTAAAAGTAAAAGCCCCACACGATACATTAATTATAAATATTTATTTTGTCCTAAAAGCTCTGTGTATAATAATAATTAAGAAAATATTGTTTTTAAACAGATTCAGATTTGTTATAGCATGTCACAATCCTCATTGTATCAATTACTTGTTTGCTGCAATGTTTCATTCAGGTCCTTGTTTCTTCCGTTTTGGGTAGACAGTATAGTCACACATTCTAATTGGATAATTAAATGTTCAGAGTAAAAGTAAAAGCCCCACACGATACATTAATTATAAATATTTATTTTGTCCTAAAAGCTCTGTGTATAATAATAATTAAGAAAATATATTTTTTTAAACAGATTCAGATTTGTTATAGCATGTCACAATCCTCATTGTCTCAATTACTTGTTTGCTGCAATGTTTCATTCAGGTCCTTGTTTCTTCCAGGGTCTGGGTCCTCTTCTCTTTTACTGTCGATTCATGGTCTGGGATCGGCACTGCCAGCAACTACTACAACAGCAGATACGGATACATTGTGCGGGTCTGGATCAATGGTGAGGAAACTCTCATCTTGAGCAGGTAAGTTCTCTCACACACACAAACACCACCCCTTATGAAAAAGACATTACACTTGAGCATATTTTTTTAAAAAGTGTACCTATTACAGAAATAATATAATTTAAAAGAATTTACTTAGTGCAAACTGAATGTAATGTTTACAGGGCACGTAACTGCATGTTATTTACAATTGTTATATCCAATGCAATTGAGAGTGCATATTTGTATATAATTTCATAGTTACTTCTGTTATATATCTGAAATATGATTAAAATGTACTGCCAAATACACTGCTAAGCATATATGGTAAACTAAACTAAATTTCAATGTCAGTTCTATTGGAGCTTGTATGTCATATATTTATTATTACACATTTATAACGATGAAGTTTAAATTCAGTACATTAAAAAATATATATATTAACTTTTTTTAAATATAAAACACTACATTTAAAATTATAATAATTTTTTTTTACCTGTTATATATCTGAAATATGATTAAAATGTACTGCCAAATACACTGCTAAGCATATATGGTAAACTAAACTAAATTTCAATGTCAGTTCTATTGGAGCTTGTATGTCATATATTTATTATTACACATTTATAACGATGAAGTTTAAATTCAGTACATTAAAAAATATATATTAACTTTTTAAATATAAAACACTACATTTAAAATTATAATCAATTTTTTTTACATATGCTTTAGTATGGTAGTCAACCCACCTACATTTCATTATTACAAAATACACTTTTTAAAATATACTTGTGTGTTATTTTTAATGCACTTAAGTGACAGAATATACCATCACCATATCACAGAATGTTCCAGGATAAATTAACTCAAATGTGGCATTCTAATGCTGTGCGTATCACAGGTCATCTGCTGTGTATCATGTGTTGAGGAAATCACTGTACACCTCACGATTTGGGAGCAAACTGGGTCTGCAGTGTATCGGAATGCATGAACGGGGCATTATATTCAACTCAAATGTGGCACTCTGGAAGAAATCCGTACCTTTTATGATAAAGGTGGGCATGTTTTTTTAATATGCAAGTTATGCTGTACTGAAGGAGAACAGGCTGATTCAAACTGCATGGCATGTGCGTGTGTGCGTGTGTGCTTGTGTGTGTGTGTGACCGCTCTAACAGTTCCAGGGCTTCAGAGAACTTTGGAGATTTGCATCACTTCCACAAACACACACCTGGATAATCTGTCACACCTGATGGATGCTCGGGGACAGGTGGACATCCTCAACTTACTGCGGTGCATTGTAGTGGACATATCCAACAGACTGTTTCTAGGAGTCCCTCTCAATGGTCAGTCTTGAGAAACACTTAGACTATCATATACTATATACTAAGAGTATATAGGCACTTAAATCACATTTAATAATCATTTAATAATACAAATTATCTAATACATATTATGTAATAAATCTTACCAACTCTAAACAATTGTACAGTATTATATTTTTATTTGCTATGTATATTGGCATTATGCAATCTTAAATAATGTGCTTAAGGGCATGATTGATGTTCTCTCTATTGTTTGTGATCATATGATTAATATTGCAATTTTAGTATGTGATATACATTGAAGTTTCATTATAAATGTAATTGCCGGTTTCTTGCTGCTGTGTTGTAGAGCATGATCTGCTTCAGAAGATTCATGCATATTTTGACACATGGCAGACAGTATTAATCAAACCTGATGTGTACTTCAGACTGGCCTGGTTGCACAGGAAGCACAAGAGAGACTTGTGAGTTCATGAGATGTCATTTTGGAGATGTATGTAGTGTAAATACCATGGTATATGAATGTGATAACTTCTGATACCTTTGTAAGGAACACTTACACAAATGCAGAATCCAGAGAGCTTTAAAAACCTCTTTTAGGACTGAATTGTAAAGTTTTTTTTTTCTGTTGTGAACATTTGTAAAGGCTTTGAAGTGTTTTTTTATGGTGTGTGTGTGTTTCAGTCAGGAGTTGCAGGATGCCATTGCGGCTCTGATCGAGCAGAAGAGAGTTCAACTGTTACATGCAGAAAAACTTGACCAGCTCGACTTCACAGCAGAGCTGATATTTGCTCAGGTGAATGTGACAAGCCAGAATGTCACACACACTTCTGAAACGTGTGTGTGTGTGTGTGTTTAGAGCCACGGGGAGCTGAGCACTGAGAACGTCAGGCAGTGTGTGTTGGAGATGGTGATCGCAGCTCCAGACACTCTCTCTATCAGTCTGTTCTTCATGTTGCTGTTGATCAAACAGAATCCAGACGTCGAATTAAAAATCCTGCAGGAAATTAACACTGTCCTAGGTATGAGCAGACACCAAATTCAGTTATCGTACTTTAAAAGGAATTATTTCCTCATCCTTATATCATTTCAAACCTGTATTCTGGACATTTTCTGTAGTACACAAGAAAAATGTAGAAGAGTCTATTCATAACTCTTTTCCATTCATTGAAATACTTCAAAAGAAAGCAGTTTATGACGTTCTATAACAGGTTGTAATGACATGAAAGTGATTTAAATACTGACAGAATTTTCATTTTTGGATTAATTATTCCGTTTTGATTGTATAGTAAGTGTATGTTTCATTCACATGATTGTCTGGTTATATGAATATCATGTTATGATTGTGTTTTGTAGCAGGTAGGAGCCTGCAGCACTCACATCTGTCCAGGTTACACATTCTGGAGAGTTTTATCAACGAGTCGCTCCGGTTCCATCCGTTCGTGGACTTCACAATGCGCCGGACGCTGGATGATGATGTCATCTAGGGCTACAAAGTAAAGAAAGGAACAAACATCATACTGAACGTGGGTCGGATGCACCGATCCGAATTCTTCCCCTTCAGTCTAGACAACTTCCAGAAAAATGTGAGTCTTCATTTGGGAGTCTTCAAATCCACAAATTTTCATTGTCAGTGCCATTACAAACATTTACCATAGTAAAACTATTAGCCATCACTGAAATAAATAATATATATTTTTTAATAAATTAATAAGAAAGATTCTGCGATTGTTTTAGGAAGATCCCATGCTAATTTTATTATTTTTTAAATAATACATTTTTTAATGATTTTTATATTGTTTAGTCTTCAGTGCCCTTACAAACATTTACCATCACTCCAAAAAAAAAATATTCTGAATTAATTTATTATTTTCTAATAATAATTGTAACGGGGCAAACGAGACGTGCGGATCCATCTGCAAAGCTTTATTCAAAGGCGTGGTCATAAAACAGGCGAGAGTTAGACAATGGCAAACAGGTATGTTGTAGGCATGACAAAAGAGTAATCCAAGGACAGGCGTGGGTCGAACGACGGCGAACATTAGTGATGTTACGTTCTGTGCCGAGGCTTCGGAGCATGTGTCGAGAAATCCCAGCAGCTTTCAGTGAAGCACGTATCGAGGCTTGTATCGCTTTAGAGCAATGATGTCATTGATGACGTCCGAAGCCTCGCTTGGCCAGACTGGTTCAGGAAGCGGTTCAAATCTTGTAAATATACAGTCCTCTGCCCTGTTAAACCCAGTCACTTTCCAGTTTTAGACCAATAATATTGCCCCTCCCGCCTATTATGGGCAAACGAGACGTGCGGATCCATCTGCAAAGCTTTATTCAAAGGCGTGGTCATAAAACAGGCGAGGGTTAGACAATGGCAAACAGGTATGTTGTAGGCATGACAAAAGAGTAATCCAAGGACAGGCGTGGGTCGAACGACGGCGAACATTAGTGATGTTACGTTCTGTGCCGAGGCTTCGGAGCATGTGTCGAGAAATCCCACAGTGTATCACAGATCACATCAGGTCATCTGTAATGTATCTGCTTGTTTTACACTCTTTGGGCACCAGGTGGTAGTGTGAGCAAATGAAGCATCGAGAAATTAACCCTTTTGTGAACCACTTGACTGAAAAGCTTCAATGCTTCATGAGGCTTCATCTCACCATCACTAGCGAACATAATCCAGAGGGCGAAGCAAACGGGTAATCCAACAGACAGGCTAAATAATCAGGAAACAGGCAATCAGGAAACAAGACGTGACTAGACTTAGACTAGAACTAGGACCAGGAACTGGCTCCGTAATGTTGCTATCACTGACAGAGAGATAAGTGCAAACAATACTCGGCGATTTGAAAGAGGAAGTCCATGACTTATAAAGTGTGTTTGATTGTTTGCAGCTGTGTGTGTAATCAGTGCAATGGATGATGGGAAATGTAGTCCGGGGTGACATGTGAAAGTCTGTGTAGTGAGAGAGTCAATATAATGGAAGAGTGACCTCTGGTGGCAATTGGACAGAAGTCCATGACAGAGCCGTGACAAGTCCATGATTCGTGACAATAATAGTAATAGGAGTCCGTATTTAATAAATCAAAATCGTATATTTTGTGTCCATGGCAACAGCAACAGAGTAATACCATTCTCTGTCTCTCTTTCAAGGTGCCGAGTCGTTTCTTTCAGCCTTTCGGATCAGGCCCGCGGTCGTGTGTGGGGAAGCATATCGCTATGGTGATGATGAAGTCCATTCTTGTGACACTGCTGTCTCGTTTCTCTGTGTGTCCTGTGAAGGGCTGTACTGTAGACAGCATCTCACAAACCAATGACCTGTCACAGCAGCCGGTGGAGGAGCCCTCGAGCCTCAGCATGCAGCTCATCCTCAGAAACTCTCTCTGATTCACCTCTAATGTATCTGCTCCTTTGTCATTATTAACATGTATTTATATACTGCTTTTAGTAGTCAGAGATATTTAATTCATATGCAAAAATAAGTCAAAAGTATTCTCAAATGGTGTAACTGTAACTGCTTTTTTATTTTTTTTTTAAATGTGTAGTTTTACTATTACAAATATGAATAGACACACACACACACACATATATACACATGCATGTATAAGTGCAAACCAAAAGCAAAACACAAAAATTGTGGAAACAGATACGCAAATTTATAAAGTAGAGCAATTTTAAAAGAAATAGAAAATGCATAAATAAAGTAATTTGTAATAATAAAATATCGTATAGGCTAGGTGGCCTAAACAATATTTCAATATTATTGTATGTTATTTACTCATGAATTGTTTCATGGTTCATAATTGTTTTCCTGTTTGTTTTAATTGTTTTTGTTTCAGAAACTGTCTTTCTAATAATAATAATAATAATCAGGGGTGTAAGGTGTCCTCTATAAAAGAACAGTAATCCACATAATAGTAGCTAAAGTTATTTCTTGTAATACAATATAAGTAACATTTATGTGTGTAGATACATTGTAAAAAAAACAACAAAAAAACAGACACAAGTCACACTGAAGCAGACATAGACATACTGCACTGCTAAAACACAACAGTCCTTGTGGTGCCTTAATAGGAAAGGGGTTTTTCCATTACTTGATAAATTATCAAATGTGTGGTGCATGTGTTTAATTGTGATAAAACACTTCCAGTATGTCTGCATTTCGTATATGCCGTCATACAGTAATTTTCATCAGCAGAGGGCACTGTTACACCATGTTAGGACAGTGTGAACACTGTATGTGTATAAATCATCTGTTTTAATTTAAATGATTGAGAATTCAGAGCTGTCAAGTTTTAAATGAGTTCAGTGAATTCAAAACTAGTTGGACTCAACAGATGTTCAGCAGAGCCCATTTGTACAGCTCCTGTGTGTAGCTGGCAGGCAGCATAAGGGTCTCAGGGTCCATTAGTTTTCAAGGGCCATTTCTTCCACATGGGGCCCATAAAGACGTCAGCCAACATGTAGAGACCATGAAACACACGCATACACACACACCACTTAATGTAAAACAGTCAAGATTAACTTATTTGGTATGCATATTAAATGATTTCTAAATTACATTTGCATTGGTTGTTTTGATGTATTATAATCATAATCAGGCTGTCTAAAGTGGACCATTCAGACAGACCGGATCCCTTATTGTTTTAGAATCAGTGGCCAACACTTATATGAAGACGGAAATGAATATGACGCATGTCTCGTTATTGCCGTGGTAACCTGCACAGCTGTGTTAGTGGCAACCAGATGACACTGTAGACAAATACACATTGTTACACTAAAACAAAACACACACCTGCCTGATCCAGAGATCTCCATGTCAATGCTCTCTAAACAGGAAACAGGAAAATGTTTATCACCAAACACATTGAGATAGTCATGCCTTCAGAGCGCTGAGAAACTGCACAAAAGAAGAAGAGCTACAGCTGAAATGAATAAAAGATCAAGAGAGCGTCATTTGGCCACTTTCATGACAATTCTCTAAATATTAACAGGAATAAATAAGTAAAGCATCTGTTAAATGAGTGGTCCTCCCAAAAATTAAAATGCTTCAAACCATTACATTCTTTCTTCAGAGGAACAGAAAAGGAAAGACAGTGCAAAATGTTCACGCTGCTCCTTTCCAAACAATGAAAATGAATGCTGATGTAATTTTAATTGCATTTAAAAAATGTATTGATTTAGTTATTTGAAAATATGATTAAGATGTGTACACTCACGTGTATTTAATGCACAAGGTTGTTACTTTGCATTCTGAGTCATTAAATTTGAACTTGAAATTGATGTGAAGGTTTTCCAAAACCAAATAAAACCAGCATGAATGCAGGATACATTCCTAAGAAATCCTGCATTTAAAGCTAATGTTTCATTATCTTGAACACTCTAACTTGTCATTGACCCACATGTCAAATATCTATAACCAACGTTTCCTTTGCTAATTCAAGGTAAACTCTATGATAAGAGAGGATGTCTTAAGCAGCCTGAAAAAAAGAAGCTGTTTAGCTTCTGTTTAGAAATCCCGCACTGAGATGAAATCTACAGATGTCCATCTAGACTGCTGTTCTCTCAGATGACCTTTGCCAGTCCAGATCAGTTTCACACTCAAACACAGCAAATAGATTTTTGCAAGAGATAAACTAAATTATCTGGTCTAACAGGAAGAAATGTTCAGAAGAAGAAGAAATCTGCTTTGCAAAACGCCAAACACCAGGAAACAGTACTGCCATGATCAACAAAATATGACGGGTGTTCTGGGTGGTGGCTTACTAATAGCAATAGCTATTACGAACTCTAGTAAAATACCCCAGTAAAGTATAACTTCCATGTCTGTCATTAGAGATCACCATATAAATGACCTGAGAACCATTTTCACCAACAACATTTCTCTCAGCTGTGCCAGATTCACGAGCGAAATCGCTCATTTGTTTTGATCTAACATCAGTCAAACGGGTTTGCAAAATGGTCTGAAATGGTTTGGATTCAGTTTGATTCATTTGGAAAATTCACTCGCGCGCTGAATTGTTTGCAGCAGTTTCACATCGAAAACTCGGAAATTCCATCGTTTAAACGTCTTTATCGATTGTTTTAAGCTTTATCGAACTCTGCTATGGTTGGCTTATAGTTGTGTATGTTTGACAGCCTATCACCTTGTCCTAACTACATGTGAAGCGATGCCGCGACTCGCGATTAAAAGTATCTTTTCCATGTTAAGCAGTGTTTTTGTCCTAACTAGCCATGACGGCGAAACGCAATATTTTTATTTTAGAAACGGTTTCTATTTCTATGAAGTCGCGGCTGGAACAAAAACATTAAAACTAGGCCTATATGACAGTAGATAATCTCAGGTGATTATGTGCTTAATTCAAATTTAAGCGTGTCTAATGTGAGTTTAAATATCATTTTGTGTGACCTTATACTGAAAGCAACAACAGATAGTTTACCTCAGGTCTTGAAAATAAATTAAAGCAAACATGTAGGTCCTACGTTCAAACTGTGAACTCATTGTAACCCACGAGTGTATTCCATTACAAAGATGGTATCAGTCACTCAGTATGTACACTTAATAATGTTAAAAAGGTTTATTATTTATTATTAGTATTTATTAATAAGATTATAAACATATACATTTTGTTGTGAGTGCAGTGCGCTTCCAGAGAGAGCACGCCCACACACGCTTCTGATTGGTTGTGATATTTGATTGATTCTGTCGTGTGGCGTTGTCGCATCGTGTTGTCGGGTGACCGTGATTTCATTTCACCAAGTACAACATGTTCCTGGATCAACATCCTTGTTGATCCTGGAACAACATTCCAATTAACCAATCAGAATTAAGGTATAACTTTTCACGAAATGTCTGTTTTAGGCTTACGATCAGGGTTAGGTGCTTCATCATTTCACACTGATTTTAGGAATAAATTATGTGTAGGGTTAGCTTTAGGGGTAGGGATTGGGTTTAGTCTATATTTTTGGACAGTAATGTTCATCCAGGATCAACAAAAGATGTTGATCCAGGAACATGTCTTTAATAAATCAAAATCGTATATTTTGTGTCCATGGCAACAGCAACAGAGTAATACCATTCTCTGTCTCTCTTTCAAGGTGCCGAGTCGTTTCTTTCAGCCTTTCGGATCAGGCCCGCGGTCGTGTGTGGGGAAGCATATCGCTATGGTGATGATGAAGTCCATTCTTGTGACACTGCTGTCTCGTTTCTCTGTGTGTCCTGTGAAGGGCTGTACTGTAGACAGCATCTCACAAACCAATGACCTGTCACAGCAGCCGGTGGAGGAGCCCTCGAGCCTCAGCATGCAGCTCATCCTCAGAAACTCTCTCTGATTCACCTCTAATGTATCTGCTCCTTTGTCATTATTAACATGTATTTATATACTGCTTTTAGTAGTCAGAGATATTTAATTCATATGCAAAAATAAGTCAAAAGTATTCTCAAATGGTGTAACTGTAACTGATTTTTTATTAAATGTGTAGTTTTACTATTACAAATATGAATAGACACACACACACACACACATATATACACATGCATGTATAAGTGCAAACCAAAAGCAAAACACAAAAATTGTGGAAACAGATACGCAAATTTATAAAGTAGAGCAATTTTAAAAGAAATAGAAAATGCATAAATAAAGTAATTTGTAATAATAAAATATCGTATAGGCTAGGTGGCCTAAACAATATTTCAATATTATTGTATGTTATTTACTCATGAATTGTTTCATGGTTCATAATTGTTTTCCTGTTTGTTTTAATTGTTTTTGTTTCAGAAACTGTCTTTCTAATAATAATAATAATAATCAGGGGTGTAAGGTGTCCTCTATAAAAGAACAGTAATCCACATAATAGTAGCTAAAGTTATTTCTTGTAATACAATATAAGTAACATTTATGTGTGTAGATACATTGTAAAAAAAACAACAAAAAAACAGACACAAGTCACACTGAAGCAGACATAGACATACTGCACTGCTAAAACACAACAGTCCTTGTGGTGCCTTAATAGGAAAGGGGTTTTTCCATTACTTGATAAATTATCAAATGTGTGGTGCATGTGTTTAATTGTGATAAAACACTTCCAGTATGTCTGCATTTCGTATATGCCGTCATACAGTAATTTTCATCAGCAGAGGGCACTGTTACACCATGTTAGGACAGTGTGAACACTGTATGTGTATAAATCATCTGTTTTAATTTAAATGATTGAGAATTCAGAGCTGTCAAGTTTTAAATGAGTTCAGTGAATTCAAAACTAGTTGGACTCAACAGATGTTCAGCAGAGCCCATTTGTACAGCTCCTGTGTGTAGCTGGCAGGCAGCATAAGGGTCTCAGGGTCCATTAGTTTTCAAGGGCCATTTCTTCCACATGGGGCCCATAAAGACGTCAGCCAACATGTAGAGACCATGAAACACACGCATACACACACACCACTTAATGTAAAACAGTCAAGATTAACTTATTTGGTATGCATATTAAATGATTTCTAAATTACATTTGCATTGGTTGTTTTGATGTATTATTATCATATTCAGGCTTTCTAAAGCGGAGCATTCAGACAGACCGGATCCACGTTGCTTATTGTTTTCTGTGAGAATTAGTGGCTAACCCTTAGATGAAGACGGAAATTAATATGACGCACGTCTCGTTATTGCCGTGGTAACCTGCACAGCTGTGTTAGTGGCAACCAGATGACACTGTAGACAAATACACATTGTTACACTAAAACAAAACACACACCTGCCTGATCCAGAGATCTCCATGTTAATGCTGTCTAAACAGGAAACAGGAAAACATTTATCACCAAATACATTGAGATATTCATGCCTTCAGAGCACTGGGAAACTGCACAAAAGAAGAAGAGCTACGGATGAAATGAATAGTGAGAGATCTGTCCAACCTATTCTTGCTTGTTTGTAGTGTAATTTGGCCACTTCCATAACAATTCTCTAATTATTAACAGGAATAAATAAGTGAAGCATCTGTTAAATGAACGGTCCTCCCAAAAATGAAAATGCTTCAAACCATCACGTTCTTTCTTCAGTGGAACAGAAAAGGGAAAACTGTGCAAAATGTTCACGCTGCTCTTTTCCATACAATGAAAATGAATGGGGACATAATTTTAATTTAACATTTTAAAAATGTAATGGTTTATTTATTTGAAAATAATGATTAACGTGTACACGTTTTCAATATGCAAGGTTTACTTTACTTTGCATTCTGAGTCATTAAAATTTAAACTTAAAAATTATGTGAAGGTTTTTCAAAACCAAATAAAACCAGCACGAATACAGGGTACATTTCTAAGAAATCATGCATTTAAAGCTTAATTTTCGTTTTCATTATCTTGAACACTCTAGCTTGTCATTGACCCACATGTGAAATATCTATAACCAAAGTTTCCTTTACTTATTCAAGGTAAACTCTATGATAAGAGAGGATGTCCTAAGCAGCCTGAGAGAAAAAAAAAAACTGTTTAGCTTGTGCTTAAATATGCAGATCTACAGCTGTCCATCTAGACTGCTGCTCTCTCGGATGACCTTACCAGACCAGATCAGTTTCACAATCAAACACCAATCACACAGCAAATACTGTAGATTTTAGCTAGAGAGAAAGAGACTTATCTGCTGGTTTAACAGGAAGAAATGTTCAGATAAGCAGAAAACCTCTGCTTTGCAAAACGCAAAACACAAGGAGACAGAGCTGTCATGATCAGCAAAATATGACAGGTTATAGTAATGACTACATTTTACACTTTATTAAGAAAATATTTTTGGGTGTTCAGGGTGGTGGCTTATACTAGCAACAGATATTACTAACCCCAGTAAAATACCCCGGTAAATTATAACTTCCATGTCTGTCAATAGAGATTACCGTATAACAACCATTCTTAACAGCTGATAGAAATATTGTCAGCTGTTCAGAATACCAGATTAGCGTACAAATCACTCATTTGTTTTGATGTAATCAATCGGGTTTGCAAAATGATCTGAAATGGTTCACAGTTCAGTTTGATTCATTTGTATAGTACACTCATGCACTGCAGTGTATCACATGGAAATAGTAACGGGATACTTTGTAGGACAGAAAACAAAAGAGCATCTGATGAGATCGATATTTACCTAAAATCAATTTTACGAGGCAAAAATTGATATGTGTTGAACTATTTTTTTTGCGCACCTCATCCCAAAACTTCCATTGCAAATTCCAAAATGTCATTTTAGAGCTAATAACAGAGGCTTAAGCCATTGATATGCAGGCTAACCCTTGCGAAAAAGAAGTTTATTCAAGTGTGCTATTAGTATACTTAAATTGACCTCTTGGGGACACAATAGGTTTGGTCCGGATGAATCACCTTATTCATAAGTTTTGATAATCTGTTTGCTAAAATCTTGGAAAGAAGTTTATAATCACTGCACAGAAGTGAAACAGGTCTCCAGTTTTTTATCTCCGTGAGGTCTCCTTTTTTGGGAAGGAGGGTTAGGACTGCTCTCCGGCAACTCAAAGGTAGAAGACCTTCGTCCAAACTACCATTGAGTACTTCCAAGAGGTCCTCCCCTAAAACATCCCAAAGACATTTGTAGAAGTCTATTGGTATTCCATCAATACCAGGCACCCTTCCGGATTCCATGCTCTGAACAGCCTTATGCAGTTCTCCCAGGCTGAGCACACCTGAAATCTCTGCATTAGCTTCATCAGACACCTTTGGCAAATCCTTAAAGAAGACACTCTCACTGATACTGTCTGGTCCTAATTCACTTCTATACAGTTTCTCATAAAAACCAATTGCCCTCCTCCTAATCGCTACAGGATTGGACAACAGGAATCCCTCCTCAGATCGCAAAGCGTGAATGATTCTTTTTTGTCCATTTTTCTTTTCAAGATTGAAAAAAAACTTTGAAGGTGCATCCATCTGGTCAAGACTTACAAATCTTGACCGGACCAAAGCCCCCTGTGTTTTAACCCCTAATAGTTCTGCCAATTGATTCTTTTTTTTAGAAAGAATTTTCAAAAAACCTTGTCGTTTTGATTCTGCCAATTCCTGTATTTTAATTATGTCCGTCTCTAAGTCTTTCATTGACTGATTTAAAACTTTGGTGCTGTTGTGAGCATACTGCTGACAATACTGTTTAATCTGTATTTTTCCAAAATCCCACCATTTTTGTACTGATTGAAAAGATGCTTTTTTTGTTCTGTAATCGCCCCAAAACAATTTAAAAGTGCGTATAAAATCCTTATCATCTAACAAAGTTAAATTAAAATGCCAATACGCACTTTTAGGCTTGACAGAATTTAAAATGAAAGAACATTGTACCATACAATGGTCTGAAAACCCAACAGGAAAATACAACAATTTTTAAAAATACCAGCATGATGCTTAAACACATAAAATCTATCCAGTCTTGCCAAAGATAAAACATTATCACGTGCATGTGACCAAGTATACTGTCTTTTGTCTTCATGAAAAAACCTCCATACATCAGTTAACTCATGCTTATTAATTATTTGAATAAGACGTTTCCTTGAAGGCATATGGGGTTCAATGTGATTTCTGTCACAATTACACACTGTACAGTTAAAATCACCTCCCAAAAATAAATAATCATCATTAGAAACATCTTGTAAAACAGAACATAGTGTGTCTAAAAACAACATCCTATCAATGGTTGAGTTGGGGACATACACACAAATAAAAACAAAATTATAATTCTCCACTTGTGCTCTCACTTTTAAAAGTCGACCCTTTAAAAACTCCTCAACTTGGTACGAGATTGGGTTAAAAGTTTTTGCAAACAAGATTGCTACTCCTCCACTTAACGTGGTGTTGTGGCTAAAAAAAGATAACCCTTCCCATTCCTTCATCCAATCATTTACATTGTTCACATCGCTATGCGTCTCCTGAATCAACGTCACATCTAACTTTTTTTGCTTGATGATTTCATACAGCTCAGCTCTTTTCCTATAATCTCTAGCACCATTAACATTCAGGGAAGCAATCTGTACTTCAGCCATACTGACATAAATAAAACACCAAAAAAACACAAGCAAACCCAAAATACTAATATTCTTAATCCTCATCTTCATTTAAATCCATACCAACCTTCCTCACAATCTTTTTCAACCGGTAAACTTCCTTGTTTGAAAGGCACCCTTCTGCTATTAGACTTTTAGCTTTGTCATAAAACTGCCTTAGATCAGGGAAGTATTCCTTCACAATCACACCTCTTTTATTTTTTGTGATACTAAGAAACCGTTTTATGTCCTCAACATCATAGCTTCTACTTAACCCTTCAGTCTGCGACAACACTATACTGGAATCAGACATTTCACTTTCACTTTCTGACTCCTTCTGTTCTTCAAGCACTTCTCCTTTTTTAAAACACTTTGCACTACTGATCTTTTCCACATTTTTCCTCTTTATCGGCACCTTGAACATCTTATTTTCTGCTTCTACCTCAGACACATCTTCTTCCCTCACATTTTCTACATCACTGTTCAACAATCCAGCTTCTGTATTCAGAGGAGTTTCTGACGCATCCCTACCTTCACTCGTTGATTCCGTTGCGGTCGATCCAGCTTCCACAGGCTCCACGACAGATGTTCCTTCCCCAGCAAGTTTATCCGCGGTCAGCACTGCTTCGGCCGGACCGACCTCAGACGGTTTTACAGTAGGCCTATCAACCTCACTTGCATCACTGTCCTTACTACCTCCAGCTGCGTTACTCTTGTCAGGGCATGAACGGATTAAGTGGCCTGACTTATTGCATCCGAAGCATTTCATCCTATCCGTAGTTACAAACACTACATATTCAAACTCATCCACTCGAAAATTAAGTGCCAAGTCCAGTTCCGCGTCATCTTTGATTATCATAAAAGCGAATCTCCTAAATGACACAATATGTTTCAATAAAGGAGACTCGCACCCGATCGCAATCTTCCTGATCGGTGAAACCAACTTTCCATAGCGTGAAAGTGCTTGTGTCACAATATCATCAGTAAGGAAAGGAGGGATATTCGATATCGTGACTTTTTTTGATGGCAATATCAGAGGCAAAACAGGTGTAAGCATGTCCTCGATGATAATTCCTCGCGCAACCACCTCATTCGCTCTTTCCACCGTATTCAAGAAAATTACGGTCGCATTATTCATTCTGGATGCAGAGAGAATGTTCTGATGACCAACAACTTCTCCTACACCCAGACAGCAAGCCTCCACACTCGCCACGGACACAATTTTGACTCCATGACGCCGTGTGAGGAAATCAAGCCCATTCCCACCCCGAGCTGCCATGCTTTCTAAGAAAGCAGGCAGCACGAACAAAACACACACAAGACAAACACCAAATCAAATAAACAAACTTAGAAGTGAAATAAATAAATAATTAAGTAAGGAAAACACAAAAAAAGCAAATACACGCGCTCACACTCACTAAGCTTCTCACACACGCTCCACAAACGCCCACGCATGCGCAGAGAGAGAGAGAGTGTGTGAGAGAGCGAGAGAGAGAGAGAGAGAGAGATTAAGCACATGTGAATACCAGAAGTGAATACCTGCGTCTGTGCGTCTCTCAGCAGTGTTCAGCAGCAACGTCTACTAATAGCGAATCTTTAAGTTAAACTGCTTCAAGAACCTCCCTACTGAGAAATGTCATGTGGCTTTTCAGCTGCGAAACTATTTTATTGATAAATTTGCGGGGCGGTGTTGACGACGAGTTTCTGTCCGCGTGTGTGCGTGTGTGTGCGTCTGTGAGAGAGAACCGGAGAACGCGTGATTTCCATACATAAAAACGGTGGAAGACATGGAAATAGTTTGTCGTTTTCTACCCTATTGTTTGTTATATTAATCTGCTCAATGTCTTTGGGCCCCCCCTGGACGAGCGAGCACAGGCACGTGCCTAGAATGCCTATGTGTAAATCCAGCCCTGGTCTTGGTGTCTCTACTAACCAGCTGATGAGCTGAATCGGGTGTGTTTAATTAAAAAAATTATAATAAATAAATAAATGTTGTCTATATGTGCCCCGCAGGAACAGGGTTGGGAAACTGCTTTATACAATCATATAAATCATATATGACAGTAAATGGGGCAAGATGAGTGCGTTTTCATAATGGGATGGATGGCAGGTGAAGAGAAGCTCTGAGCAGGTATAGTTGGAAGAGACAGTGTTTTATAACACACACACACACAGAGAGAGAGAGAAAGAGAGAGCTCCTGTGTCTTGGCTCTTTTTTTTTATTTTTAGTAATATAATGCTGCACTGATTTCAGCACTGCTGCTGCAATGTTAGTTCTGGTTACCATGGAAAACATCAGCATCGCTGGATATCACAAATTCTTCAGGTTTCTGAAATTTCTCTAGTTTCATTATGAAAACAGAGAAATGAAAGCAGGATGTTTCATGTAACCCTGAAACTCTTATTAGCATTACAATTGTTTCTTGTAAAACAGAAGTTTTGACGAAGAAATAGTTCACCCAAAAATGAAAACCTTTTTTCATTCTTTCTTGTGTGGAACATAAAAGGAGAGTTTTAGTCAAATGACCAGGCTGCTCTTTTTCATTGAACAAAAATGAATGAGAATGAGGGATGCCAAACTCCAAAAAGAATGTAAAAGCACAATAAAAGTATCTTCATTTTAGTTTTGGGTGAACTATTCCTTTGAGTAAAGTTAGCCTACCATATTTGTCTTCTGTGGCAAAGACAAACAAGGACACTTTGCGTTATATGTAATCAAAGCAAAGGGAATAACTTTCCTCTTATTAAAATCATACTGGCACAGAGAGACAGAGAGATAGTAGAAAACCATTAGCTCTTTCATTCAGCATGGACGCTTTCCAGCTCTGAGATCACATCAAAGTTGCATTTCACTTCCGATCTGGCTTTGGCGTGAGACAGATCAAATCCTCAAGACACTCTGTGGTTTTAGAAAGGCTCTTATAAATACTGAGCCCTCTGTTACTGTGTGAAACTAACCCAGAGCAACTTCCTACATGGTATTATTATTAATATATTTTTTTTATTTATAAGACTAGAGTCACAACCCTTTCGAAGCAATTTGCCTTTTAATTAAATCCATATATACTGTGTGTTCTGGGATCCAGTGGTGTGTTGCGATCTTCTGAAATGAGGAAGTCCACTCTCAACATAGTCAAAAAATCATGTTTCAGTTCCATTTGATATTTCTAGCTTAAAGGCATATGAAACAGCATTCACATAGGCCTACTTTATATATAATTTATTTAACCCAAAACACATCAAATCTCATCAGGTTTAAAAAAACAATCTCATGCATGTCTAAAAAATTACTTATATTACAGTAACAAGCAATTCGTGTAGCTTTTATTTTTTCACTACTTGCTCTTGTTTGACTATTATTTATAGATCCCCTACTTTTCAGACTAGTAATTAACTGATACAATCCACACATTTACAATTTTCATTAAAGGAATAGTGCACCCAAGAATGAAAATTTGCTGAAAATATTCTCACCCTCAGGCCATCCAAGATGCAGATGAATGTCTTAATCGGAACAGATTTACAGAAATTTAGAATTACATCACTTGCTCACCAATGGATCCTCTGCAGTGAATGGGTGCAGTGAAAGTACTCTGTCCATAATATCGCTTTCTCAACTGAAAAAATTGTCTCATCTAAATCAGGAGAATAATATGCAGAGATCAAAGACAGTTCATAAGCAAAACAGTCCTAAATAAATTTGTTGGTGGATTTTGATGTGAGAGGAGAACAGAGGATGGACAAGTATTTTGGCCAGATGTGACAGTTTAAAGTTAAAACATCATAATGATGGATTTGTTTCTTACAAACAAGCAGCTTTTTGGTTCACAAAATATGAATTGATGGACTGGAGTCATGTAAATTATTGTGATGCTTTTATCAGCTATTTGAACTCTCATTCTGACGGCACCCATTCACTGCAGGGGATCCATTGGTGGTAAAAGTTGAGTACATTTTCAGCACATTTAAATTTGTGGGTTATCTATTCTTATTAAACCAATCTCAGGTAAACTGTTAAAAACATGTTTGCTAACAGATTGTCATTTCAGTTTCACTTCAATTCAGACATGATGTGGTGATTTCTAAGAGTGGGTGAGTTGTTAACATTGCAAATAGTCCTACTTTTTTAAACAGTTTGACTCATTCAAGCTGCGTACGTACATTTGTGAATCGATATGTATAAGCGTATATTATTTAATTACAACGAGACACTGTCTCCTCTCATGTGACTTTACGCATTTATTTTGCTGTTCTTCCATTCACACTGACACTACTTTAGAAACGTTAGTAAATTTTTTAATGTACACAGTGTTTGATGGCATATTTAGTCAAAATTGTTTTATTTTTGTGCTCTTGATTATTTTCTCACATCAGTTTTTTTTTTTTTTTTTGAGGTGGCGCCTCTATTGCCTCAATGGAGAAAACAACCATGCTGTGAAAATTGCACACAGGAAAGTGAGCCATAAGCTTCCTAAACTAAACGACCTGTGAAAGCAGTTCTATGAATAACCAGGAAATCTATCAGATATAATAACAGTTGCACACCCACATGCACGTTCATTCGCCATTTACCAGAAAATCAGAGGCTTTTAGAGGCAGTTTGTGGTTTGCCTGAACTCAGGCTTGTTCTGGCATTGCAGACTGTGAATTGTGTTTTTCATATTAGGGTTTCAGGGAATGTATTTGGCAGTAACTTTCTTGAGCCGTGCTGTTCCCTCCAGGGTTTAATCTCAGAGTGAATTAGACGGCAATTAACTCCCATTAAACTGTGGTTTCATCTCTTTCTGTCTCACTGGCAGCTGCATAAGTGTGTGTGTGTGTCTCTATAATAGACTGTATTTATGTGTACAGGATTAATGGTAATTAATGCATGTTGTTAGCTGTGTCACATAAGGCAGTGACCCTGGCTGACTGTGTTCGTAATGGAATAATATTGTAGGGAGACCATGTTGGGACACTTTTTGCTTTTTACATTAAAAACTAGTCCTTAAAAAGATGTACTTTTTTCATGTCTTGTCTCTTTTATTTGTCTACTAGAAATGAGAATTTATGATCAATAAAACCTACAACTAGTTCAAATTTTCCAGTTAGTTCATTAAGACAAGTGTTTTTGTTCCAACTGTATCCACATCGGATACAGTTAAAACAGTACTATAATATATTTAGGGCCTTTCGCACCGCTTTAGTTCCAGAACTAAATGTACAGTACTAAAGTACTGGGACGATTTTGCGCGAACTATTTCCCAGTACTATTTAAAGGGTTGCATTCACACCGACAGTGTGTACTAAGAAGTGACGTAAGCCGGTCGACAGCGACGTCATTTGTGCGCGGCGTTCAACAACAGAAACAAAGAACAACAGCATTAACAACAGGAGGATGGAGGACGCAGTGATCGGAACTGTGTTTTTGTTGTTTCTCACGGGTTTCACAATAATGGACATGGAAAGTCGACGTATACGTAAAGCGATTGAAAGAACGGAAAGGAGGACTAAGAATCTCCAACAACAACTGGCAGTGCTACATTTGCTACAAGTGCCTGCACTTCAGCGTCCGTCCATCTATCGCTGTTCTCCATACTTGCGAAATAAGTTGACACAATGTTTACAGTATGTTTACACGGCGATTTAAATCATGGCGGGTGAGGGCGTTTTCATACGCGTTTGGCCAATCAATGTCTACTTACGTCACGATTAGTACCAGTTGTGCTGGTTAGACCCTGCTCCGGAGTAGGAGCTAATTTGGTTCTCGAAAAAGGCAGTCCGGTACTAAAATCGCTCCCAGTTCCGGCGGTGCAAACACGCCAAAAAGTGGGTAGTTCCACAATTAGTTCTGGTACTATGAAAAGGTTCCTGCGGTGCGAAAGGCCCTTATGAAACACTCATCTTTAATGCTTTAAAGTAGCCTAACCAACTTAATTTACCAAACATTAAAATGTCTTCAAAGATTCCATTCTACAAATTTGATTTCGGCTCTTCATTTTAATCCTGTTCTTTATTATATACAACTGATAATTCAATAGCAGAACATCTAAAAGTTAGTGATAGTTCATCTCTAAAATGTTGAATAACAATTTTAAATTATAGCAACATTCAACGATTCAAAACCAGCTCATTGTACAACTGTAAAAGCAAAACAAATGACATTCACTCAGGTAGTAAGTGAGTAACTCACTCATTTACATAATCATTAATCAATTTACTCATTCAGTTACTAATTGGGGTGTCAGATGCAGTTGTGGCCTCCATCAGTTCATCCTAAATGTCTCAGCCTTGACAGTATCTGACACAATAGCATTCTACAGCGGTTACAGTTGATGAAGTGTGTTTCTGCTGAACACCACTGACCACCCCGCACATTTCTCTAAACTGCACGATAACACTGAAGGGCACCATATTATTATATACAGTATGCTCTATTTTTAGAGCACAGACTAAAGATCACAAACAGTTTTATGGTCATAAAAGGACAAGAAGCTATTCAATGTTAAAAGGGGAGGGTGAAGTGAAATCCTTACCCCTAAAAATAGACTTTGTTTGATGTCTTCGTATCTGCTTACTGTGTATACATGCTATTTAGTGAAACAGTATGCAGTGACATTTCCAATGTTGCATGAGCAGAGATTATTGTAAAGTTATTTTATGCAAATTATCACTACTTTTGATCAAGTATTTGTAAAAATGAATTTTTACACACATATAATACTGCTATACAATATAGGCCTACTGTTGTAATGGATGCACATGGTTGTGGAACTCTTCTGTGGCACTCTATGGAGAGAGAGCTTAATGGCAGTGATTGATTGTCTCATGATCATTTCAAAATCCCCTTCTGAGTTCTGAGAGCATTCTCACTTCAAGATCAGTCTGTGACATGTATTTGACTCTGACATGTGAGATGGTCTTGCAGGATAGACAATATAATGACAGTCCATTCCAGAAAATCTGACCTGCTTGCTTTAAATTACCATATGAAGAACATCTCACCAGTCAGAAGAGGCTTTGGCAAAGTACTACCACTGCATTTTCTGTAAAGCTGCTTTGAAACAATGTGTATTGTGAAAAGCACTATACAAATGCATTTGAATTGAATTGAGTTGAATTGAACTGTAATAAATGTGCTGAAAATATGGGATGCAAATCTTGTAATGCAGGATGTCCTGCCATCATGGATGGCTGTGTTAAACCTACTCTTTACATTAAAAAGTATGCATATAGAGGTAGTCGAATGAACCACTGAGATGTGGAAATGTATTGTCATTTGTGTCAATATGCATATTGACAGTATCTTGATTTTTGACTATAATTTTTACACTGCAAAAATTAATGTTCTTAATCATTTTTTATTACCTGTTTCTTGTCTTTACATATCAGGTCTCATTTTTCATCTCTACTGACACTGTTTGTCTCAAAATTATCATGAAAATGATAATGAATTTGATCAGAGCGACTGAGACAAACCTGCAATGTACAGCCAAAGACTTGCAAGATGACCTAATGAAAGGAGGAAAAACATTTCAATGCAGAGTATAAGAAGAACACTAGACAAGTATGGACTTTGTGTTGGGGCATCTTGCCAAATGTCACTCTTGACCAAGAAGAACATAAAAGGCCGACTTGAACATGTTAAAATTCATTTGGGTAGACCTGTGGAGTTCTGGAAGAATGTTTTATGGATTATTATATACAACTGATAATTCAATAGCAGAACATCTAAAAGTTAGTGATAGTTCATCTCTAAAATGTTGAATAACAATTTTAAATTATAGCAACATTCAACGATTCAAAACCAGCTCATTGTACAACTGTAAAAGCAAAACAAATGACATTCACTCAGGTAGTAAGTGAGTAACTCACTCATTTACATAATCATTAATCAATTTACTCATTCAGTTACTAATTGGGGTGTCAGATGCAGTTGTGGCCTCCATCAGTTCATCCTAAATGTCTCAGCCTTGACAGTATCTGACACAATAGCATTCTACAGCGGTTACAGTTGATGAAGTGTGTTTCTGCTGAACACCACTGACCACCCCGCACATTTCTCTAAACTGCACGATAACACTGAAGGGCACCATATTATTATATACAGTATGCTCTATTTTTAGAGCACAGACTAAAGATCACAAACAGTTTTATGGTCATAAAAGGACAAGAAGCTATTCAATGTTAAAAGGGGAGGGTGAAGTGAAATCCTTACCCCTAAAAATAGACTTTGTTTGATGTCTTCGTATCTGCTTACTGTGTATACATGCTATTTAGTGAAACAGTATGCAGTGACATTTCCAATGTTGCATGAGCAGAGATTATTGTAAAGTTATTTTATGCAAATTATCACTACTTTTGATCAAGTATTTGTAAAAATGAATTTTTACACACATATAATACTGCTATACAATATAGGCCTACTGTTGTAATGGATGCACATGGTTGTGGAACTCTTCTGTGGCACTCTATGGAGAGAGAGCTTAATGGCAGTGATTGATTGTCTCATGATCATTTCAAAATCCCCTTCTGAGTTCTGAGAGCATTCTCACTTCAAGATGAGTCTGTGACATGTATTTGACTCTGACATGTGAGATGGTCTTGCAGGATAGACAATATAATGACAGTCCATTCCAGAAAATCTGACCTGCTTGCTTTAAATTACCATATGAAGAACATCTCACCAGTCAGAAGAGGCTTTGGCAAAGTACTACCACTGCATTTTCTGTAAAGCTGCTTTGAAACAATGTGTATTGTGAAAAGCATGCATTTGAAGCATTTGAATTGAATTGAGTTGAATTGAACTGTAATAAATGTGCTGAAAATATGGGATGCAATGCAGGATATGCAGGATGTCCTGCCATCATGGATGGCTGTGTTAAACCTACTCTTTACATTAAAAAGTATGCATATAGAGGTAGTCGAATGAACCACTGAGATGTGGAAATGTATTGTCATTTGTGTCAATATGCATATTGACAGTATCTTGATTTTTGACTATAATTTTTACACTGCAAAAATTAATGTTCTTAATCATTTTTTATTACCTGTTTCTTGTCTTTACATATCAGGTCTCATTTTTCATCTCTACTGACACTGTTTGTCTCAAAATTATCATGAAAATGATAATGAATTTGATCAGAGCGACTGAGACAAACCTGCAATGTACAGCCAAAGACTTGCAAGATGACCTAATGAAAGGAGGAAAAACATTTCAATGCAGAGTATAAGAAGAACACTAGACAAGTATGGACTTTGTGTTGGGGCATCTTGCCAAATGTCACTCTTGACCAAGAAGAACATAAAAGGCCGACTTGAACATGTTAAAATTCATTTGGGTAGACCTGTGGAGTTCTGGAAGAATATTTTATGGAGTGATGTGACCAAACTGGAACTTTTGGACCCATGGATCAGCGTTATGTCTGGTGTAAAAAAGGCAAAGCTTATAAACAGAATAACAGCATCTACATGGTCAAACTTGGAGGTGGACCAGTCCTGTTAAGGGGGTGTCTTACTGTTGCAGGAAGTGGAAATCATGACTGTATGAAGGATATCATGGATTCTTTGAAGTATCAGGCCATTTTGGCAAGAATTGTGATGCCTTTGGTGCAAAGACAGAATGATGATCAATGGATTTTCTTGGAGGATAGCCATCCCAAAGTATCCATCCAAATCTACTTATGCTTAGTTCAGGGATCAGTCATAGGATGTACTCGAGTGGCCTGTTCAGTCTGTTCAGCATTTATTGGTGGTTTAAAAGAATAAAATATTCTGCACAAAATTTGACTTTTGGGGGTCGAATAATTTTGAACATGAATGTTTAGAGTCAATTAGATTTTTATCATTATTCATCAATGTTACATTCTCAGAATCACTCAAATATGTATTAATTAGTTCACTGATGCCTTTGTTGAATTGTTTTCATAATGAAATGTGAATAATTTTGAACATGAATGTTTAGAGCCAATTTGATTTTTATCATTATTCATCAATGTTACATTCTCAGAATCACTCAAATATGTATTAATTAGTTCACTGATGCCTTTGTTGAATTGTTTTCATAAAATTTTGTTCTCTGCAACAAAATGTCTAGCAGGTCAAGGGGGTTGAATCATTTTGATTGCAACACAAATATACATACATACATACATATATATATATATATATATA
>NW_015636039.1:353931-365328 GCF_001515625.1 Sinocyclocheilus rhinocerous | reverse complement strand
TACACACACACACACACACACACACACAGAGAATGACAGAAACAAAAAATGCAGACATTAGTTAACAATTCCTAATTACAAAATTGAAAGACAGTTATAAGTGTCCCAGAATAATACTGTTTCAGACTATATTACTCCAGGGCTGAAGGTGGCAGTGTTTTAATGGCAAGAAATGACATCAACAATAGAGGTTTACATGGCAAAAAAAATACTTTACCTTTTTGTGGAAGGTAGAAAAACAACCAGAATAAACTTTTGCAAACACAAAAGGGCAAATATCAATCACTGAGAATATAGCCAACACATTTGTAACCTTGAAAACCTAACAGGGACTAAAACATGTTCCACCAAATAAAAGAAAAGGCCATGAATGATGAAGAGTCAGCTGTGATTGGACAAAAAGTACAGCACCTTTGCCTATGAATTTTTTTACCATCAGTCTTAAACTGAACTTTAGCGTGTATGGGTCGAGTCGATTGACTGCTTCACTGGACTGAACTGGGACATAAATTGGACTCAAAGAGAGAAAGTTCATGACCATCTGTCTATTAAGATGTGACAGCTGACCACACACACCCTCAGCCTGAGGCACCTCCACGCCATCTGCCACCACACTGACCCTGCTGAGAGCCACGAGCTATCAGAAACTCCTGAAGGACAAACAGATCACGGGACAGACACAACGACAGCTGCACAGACAGAGACAGAAAGACAGACAGACAGACAGAGACAAGCTTCTAAAGAAAACTAAATTCTGCAAGTTTCACGACAATCAGAACATATTTTACTTTAATTTGCAGTAATGTAGAACAGGATTGTTGGACCAATGTTTCATGTGGGCGGAGTTTTCAGTAGACAAATGTACTTGAATCACTTGCATATTTGAGACCAAAAGATGGTCTACTTGTAGATATATGAATGGGAGAAAATGTAATGCTATATATGGAGGTTGTAGTCCAGCCTTAAAGATAAAAAAATAAACTTGCGTTTACACATCATATGGGCCAGTCTGAAGTACATTTACGTCATTTTATTAATCATTTGTCATGCTTTTAAATACATTTCAACTCATTTTAATGTGTTGACTAACATACTAAAGCACATGCAAAGTTTTTTTTTTTTTACATTTAAAGTTAACATATAATAAATGTATGATGGAGTTTGGGGACCTTTCAAATTGTTTTTAAAATGTGGTGGCGTTGGAAATGTGTTGATAGAAGACTAAAAAAAGAGGTGATATTGTATATTAATGTAAAATACTGAGAAGCCTTTTTTTATTATTATTATTATTGTGTGTGTGTGTGTGTGTGTTTGTTTTCTCTGTTACATGGAAATTTATTTGTACATGTGTATTGTTAAAGTGTTACAATGCAATAAAAAGAAATAAAAAAACATATAATAAATGTATTAAATGTATTAAATTGCAACTTCATTTTTAAAAATGTTTAAATGTAATTGCAATTAAAATTAATTAATTAAAAATGTCAAAACACACACACACACACACACACACACACATATATATATATAAATACATGACATACAAGTTTCATTATAAATGACATTTTAGTTTACCATAAATGCTTGTCAGTAGATTCGACAGCATACACTTCAACCATATTTCAAATATAATAGAAGTGATTTTGAAATGAAAGATGTACTTAAGTGATTGTAGTCTCATATGACTAAGCACCAGACTCTCTCTTACACACACTCCCTGTGTACCAAACAACCTGATTAATGTCATCGGAGGGCACTTTGGGAAACGTTTATATAGTCTAATCATTACTGCCTCTAAAGTCATTCCAATTCTTCTAGTCATTCTTAATAAAAATAACTCTAAAAGTGAGTTCCGAATAACCATTATTTTTGAGCCCCATACTTTTCTGCGCTCCAAAGCTTTCACAGTGGATGATTAAGAGAGAGTGATCATTTCTGTTGGTTATCATTTCTCTCTCTTCGTTGTTTGAATTGTTGTCGCTCATTGCAGATTCTTTAGAACTTTAGGGACTAAAACCTGACTTTTTTTCACAGATACATTTGCATATGCATGTACCTTGGTGACTGCATTCAGCTTATTGGAATATTGAGATATAATTGGCCAATAGCCATTAAATGTATGTAAAATGATAAATATTTGCATTAGATGTTTTATACAAAACAGTACACTATTAATCAAAATTGGATGGTTTTACAGAGGGGATGCTTTTGGCCATTTTTTTTTCCCAACAAGAGGCGTGTCATCCCCTCGTATCTCCCTTTAAAGCGAACACTGATTGGAGTCAGATTTTATACCTGGTTTAAAATATTTTATTGAAATATAATTTAGACAAATTATTTTGTTCTTTTCATTCAAGTAGATGAGATGTACGTGCATGAATATAGCCTCTAAGATTTTGGTTATACTTATGAAATAATCTGTACTTATCACTTTTGAAGGGACAAAAGACAAAAATCTATCTAAATTAAGGCTTATGATTTATGACTAATCAATCTAAAGCTGCAGGAAAATGGCATTATGACACTAACTGCACAGCACAGCAAGAATGCACACAATTCCAAACCCTTATCTAGCGACTATACAGAGCTGTATCAAAGGCAGGAGACAGGGGAAAACAATCCAAACATGGTACAAAATCAATTTTAAATAATGAAAAAAATGCATTATTTCATCACAATATGCAGCTACTTCAAATGACCGTCAAAAGAGAAATATGCTTTTTCCCCTGATAATGATGCAGTTACATCATCTACCAGCAGGGGCTAACTAAACCACACTAACCAGCTAAACTAGCATTGACCTGTTGATGGCACCTAGTCACTTTGTTTCTCTGTTATTTTTGAGCTGGATGATCTGGCAAAGTCAACCTAATACAGCACTTTCAACACCTCAATTCTCATTCACTTGTCCATCTGAAAAGCATAAGGTGTCCTTGTTACACATGTTACATGTACTTACTATTGTAATAACAATTAATCATGCATAATTACATGCAAGTAACCCTAAACCAAACCCTAATCCTAACCCTAACCATATAGTATGTACATGTAGTTAATTAATATTACTCAGTACTTAAATGTATAATTACACTGTAACAAGGACACCTTAAAGATTAAGAGAGAGTGATGATTTCTGTTTGTTATCATTTCTCTCTCTTCGTTGTTTGAATTGTTGTCGCTCATTGCAGATTCCTTGCTCAAAACTTTAGGGACTAAAACCTGACTTTTTTTCACAGATACATTTGCATATGCATGTACCTTGGTGACTGCATTCAGCTTATTGGAATATTGAGATATAATTGGCCAATAGCCATTAAATGTATGTAAAATGATAAATATTTGCATTAGATGTTTTATACAAAACAGTACACTATTAATCAAAATTGGATGGTTTTACAGAGGGGATGCTTTCGGCCATTTTTTTTTTCCAACAAGAGGCGTGTCATCCCCTCGCATCTCCCTTTAAAGCGAACACTGATTGGAGTCAGATTTTATACCTGGTTTAAAATATTTTATTGAAATATAATTTAGACAAATTATTTTGTTCTTTTCATTCAAGTAGATGAGATGTACGTGCATGAATATAGCCTCTAAGATTTTGGTTATACTTATGAAATAATCTGTACTTATCACTTTTGAAGGGACAAAAGACAAAAATCTATCTAAATTAAGGCTTATGATTTATGACTAATCAATCTAAAGCTGCAGGAAAATGGCATTATGACACTAACTGCACAGCACAGCAAGAATGCACACAATTCCAAACCCTTATCTAGCGACTATACAGAGCTGTATCAAAGGCAGGAGACAGGGGAAAACAATCCAAACATGGTACAAAATCAATTTTAAATAATGAAAAAAATGCATTATTTCATCACAATATGCAGCTACTTCAAATGACCGTCAAAAGAGAAATATGCTTTTTCCCCTGATAATGATGCAGTTACATCATCTACCAGCAGGGGCTAACTAAACCACACTAACCAGCTAAACTAGCATTGACCTGTTGATGGCACCTAGTCACTTTGTTTCTCTGTTATTTTTGAGCTGGATGATCTGGCAAAGTCAACCTAATACAGCACTTTCAACACCTCAATTCTCATTCACTTGTCCATCTGAAAAGCATAAGGTGTCCTTGTTACACATGTTACATGTACTTACTATTGTAATAACAATTAATCATGCATAATTACATGCAAGTAACCCTAAACCAAACCCTAATCCTAACCCTAACCATATAGTATGTACATGTAGTTAATTAATATTACTCAGTACTTAAATGTATAATTACACTGTAACAAGGACACCTTAAAAATAAAGTGTAACCGCATTTTCTAACATTAAAAACTGAAGTTTCCCCTAAAATAGCACCCAGCAATATGTCTGAATGAAAAAAAAACCTCTTCAACATACAAAACATTCCGAACAGGCAAGAAATCAACTCAGAGGGAGAGGCAGAGTTTTCCTCTTCTTAATGTTTTTGTAGGCATCACAATGTCGAGCTGAGGGGAGAAGGGGGAGGAGGGGCACAGAAAGAGAGAGAGAGAGAGAGAGGGAGAGAGAGAGAGGGAGGGGACGGAAGCAAACGAGAGGAGAAAGTGGAAGCAAGTGAATGTCAGTGAAAAGAGGCAGTCTGACTGCACAGAAAAGGCGCTCGGCAAACAGCGCGCACTCATCGAGTCAGTTATATTCTGAACACAGAGAGCTGGTGTATTTAAGCTCAAGAAAACAGTTTTCAGTGCAGAGAGACAGCACAGAGACAGACAGAAACAGAGGAAGTGGTGAGAAGAAAATAGGAGAAGAGTGGAGAGGTTCTTCGTGGAGAGATGGACTCAGATTCTGGGGATCAGAGTGAAGGAGAGATCTCTCCAGGTAAGGGATCAGTCCTCTCATTCTCGTCTTTTTTGTTTCTCAAACTCTATTCACAGCTGTCTGGTGGTGCAGGCGAGCACAGGCACGTGCGGCTACTTTTCTCATTAACACATTTAACATTCATCATCGTACTCATCTTCCTCGCCCGGCGTGACAGCCTGTGACAGGTCGCCCATCCGCCAAGTGCTTGTGGCATCTCTTCAGAGCTTTGTGTCTGAGGTTCTGCTCTCTGAGGAGAAGTTAATCTGTGATATTTGAGCTGGCTGAATGCAAGGGCAGTGGAAAACTGAACAGCCACATTTTTTTTTGGTTTATTGCTGGCAAGGTTCACAGACTTGAACTGCTTATGATACAAACTGGCAGACAAATCTGAAACAACCTTGTGGTCACGAAGTGTGATCTCACTGAAGGAGTTGTAAAAAGACTTACAGGCAGATTCTCCTGCTGAGTATCTTCTAGAGTTTCAAAAGAGATTGCAGCAAGCTTTCAAACTGTGCTCAGAATTGCCAAGATAAAAACCAAAACCTTCCAAGACCAAATGATGTTAGCTACTGTATGCTATGTATATATGTTCATGTAATAATGATAACAGCCGTTAAAGATACATAACTGAGAACTTCTAAATGAAGTTGGTATTCTTATAATCAACTACTACCAAAATTTTGCAGTTTTTTTAAATATTTAGCATAGAGACTCATCACACACAGAATCCCACATATCCCTTGAGGTGAAAGAATTGAACTGAATTTAACTGAACTAATGACCAAATTTTCACATTTGGCAGAACTATTCCTTTAACTGCAGGACTCCATTGCTGACGAAGCGTAAATGTGGTAATGTAAGTTGTATGTGTAAGTCATTACGTTGGTGGGGCGTCTGACAGACTGTCTCAGTTCTGTGGCCCTCTGAGGGAAAGCTTGAGTTCTTCAGCTACTGTGAGGTCTGGCTGAAGGTCTCACTCAAAAGATTTCTGGAGTTATGGACTGGAGGGGGAGATGCTCTTTCATGTTTCTGGTATTCCATTGGCTGATCAACCCTGCTGTTTATTTTCTTTCCATCTTCTTGGCTGAATAATCCACCAGTTTGCCTCCAGCTTCAGCCTCAGAAGACATGGCCACAGACCGCCCAAATCCATTGGCAAAAAATGGCACGTTCTGGTGGAAATCGACAGTTACAGTCTGATTGGTTGGTCAACATAACTTCAGAGAACAAGGACATGCAGGTTTTTTCATATGCCTTCTTGGACTGGAAACCAGCAGCAGTAATTTGTCAAATGATGGAGAAGACTGTTATAACCAAACACACATCCAGATGTCTAGTTGCAGTATAGTTAAGTGCAATTTTAACATTTTAAATTGCAGTTTCATCAGTTCTGACGGCTATCTACTCACTGAGCTGTAAAGGTTAAACATGTTTTTATCCCTGTGATGGACTGGCCATCCATCCAAGGTGTTTTCTTGCCTGTGGCAAAAGGCATTGAGATGGGCTCCAGCATCTCTGTGCCCCTACATAGAACAAGCAGTTTGGAGAATGGATGAATGGTTAAATGTGTTTAGATTTCTATCTGCACTGGAGGATACTGGAGTTCAAGCTCTTATATTCCCCCAAGGGACTACTAATGCACTGAGTTGATTATACAAGGCAAGACACTGTAGAGGTGGAGATGAGGAGGTGGAAAGATGCAGGAACAACTGACACTGTAATGTAAATTGCTGCTTGTATGCTCTGGTGATTAATTAGAAGATTAGATGGGCCTACTCATTGATTAAAAACTTCATTTAAGGTGCCTGGACTGCAGTGGTGGAAAGATTCTGTACAGTCCCAGTAAAGTATGGCAGATAGCAGTACTCCGCTGCAGACTAGTTTGCCTTAGATTCATAAAGGATGAGGAGCAAGTTTAGCAGTGGAATAGCGGCCAGACGTTTCCGTCCAACCCAACACACATACAGTACATTTTTTCTCACATACACATGCTCTCCTCATGATGAGTAACTGCAGAGCTGATTAGAGACATTACAATGCAAAGCCACATGTGACTCTGCAAGATGAAACATCTACAGCTCAGAGGGTATTTCATTACTCTTAAAGGAGATCTCAGAATTGTAGAGCTGAAGATGTTGTTCGAAAGAACAATGCTAGCCTGCTGCTTTACTTACACACTGCTTTTGTGTATGGTGTGAAACAGGCATCAGAGATCTCAAATATGGTTTTCTTTCCTTTGGCTGGGCTGGGCTGTTCTCTCTCAGATCAGCACAGGAAAACTAAATATAGAGTATAGCAAAATAATTCACGTGATTTTTACTGTCTTCCCTTGTGACTTGTAGTGTGCTTCAAACATTTAAAGTATATTTTTAAAAGCTACTTGCAGATAATATAATAATGAAATAAAAGGTTACTTAAGTGTACTTAAAGAGAGTACATTTTTACATGATATGTAAAGTCATACTTAAGTGGGAGTACTGGGTGTACTCAGGTTATTTGTGTTGAGTCTGTGTGTCAATATAAGTCTGTAGGGAATTCAAAAAAGCAGACACTGTTTGGAATGTCTGTTTTTCCAAAACCCAGCAGTTTTCGGCGGATACTGCTGAAATGTTTTGCATTGGGTCAGGGTGTGTGTTTTAGTAATAAAAGGTCTTGATCTACTTCCAGGGACATGTGTCCACCTTTAGATTCTCTTTCTGGAGAAATGCGATGGGTTAGCGTGGGTGTGTGTTTGTTGTGTCAGCAGACCTGAACCAATGCAGTCTGGCACACCGACAGCATCCACTTTCACAAATGGAACCTGTTAAATTGCAATACAATTGGCTGAATGCCTTTTCCGGTGAATGTACCACATTTGTCATTCACGCAAACGACTTTACAAAATATTTCAATCATTCGCACTTTAACACTAAAATTCTGAGTAAAACTGTGAATCACCTTTAAACGTGCTATAAAAATAGTGAGATAATAAGAATATAAGTTTTACAGTAGCCTGTTGACTAATTTCTTGCATCTGTTTAGTAATTTAGTTTTGGGGTCTTTTACGCAAGACAGTAACACTTTCTATGAAGCCCGTATTTATAATACATTATAAGAGTATTCTTAAGGCATTATAATGAATGCATAATGTAGTATTAAAAAAACTTAATATGTTGTATCATCTCATGAGTAATCATAACAGTTTTAATGCATTATAATATTTACTTATTTGTGGTTACAGCTTTTAAGATTATGATGATTTATAACAGACAATGAACACAATGCATCCACTTAACTTACAATGGATTATATTTCCCATAGTTATAATGTATTATAAGTCTCATATCTCGCCATTGTTAACTTGTTACTTTACTTAAAGTAGACAAAGACCACTTATAAATAATAACAACAACAATGACATCAATAATAATAATAATAAAAATAATATTTTTTCTTCAACAGCCATAAGATCAGATATCTTATCAGATGAATGTGTAATATGGCACATTTGATTTTAACTATATTTATTGCAATATCAGTAAGATAGTAAGATACTGTACAGATCTTAAATAAATAATGTCAAGATATGAGACTTGTAATCCATTATAAATTAAGTGGATTTAACATGGTGTTTATTGCGTGTTATAAATAATCCTACTCATAAAAGTTATAACCACAAATAAGTAAGTTTTATCATGCATTAGTGTATATATATATATATATATATATATATATATATAATGCATTATGCATGAATACCCTTATAATGTGTTATAAAAATGGGCTTTATAGAAAGTGTTACCCACAAGACTTGTTAGTTGTTAGTTTATGTATATATGCAGTCTGATATCTAAAAGGTGGTACATTAAGCTTGAACTGGGGGCAATAGAAGGAAAATTACTTATTATAGAATTTACATATGGGCCAGATGGAGTATTTTTGTCAAATTATTACTCACACAAAATTAATGCTTTAAATCAACAGCCCTAATTATATAGTTGACTTTTAACTGAGTTAAGTCCAGTTCTGAGCCATGTGAGATCCAGCTGTTCTAAAATCACCATCTCAATCCACGAGACAGTAACACGCTTTTTGATCTGTTTGCACTGATATCTGACCTATAGCACCACACAACCAACCAGCAGTTCATCATTACACAACCAACACACTGCAGAGAGAGACTGTGAAGCCACGTGTGGACCAGAACGAAGGCAAACCTCTCTCTTTGTGCTTCTGTGTCCTGCCAGAGGAAAATCAGCGCCACCAAAAAGATAAAAGGAAATCAAGAGAGTGAGAATGAATGTAAGAGAGTTTTTTCCTTCCTCAGCATGAAGAATGTGTGAGAAAAATAACCATCTAAACACTCTTCTGAGCTTTTTGGCACTCTATATTTAATTCCGCAAGAGGGAAACAGTCATAATTTTTAGCTCAAATAGGGGGAAGAGAGTGAGGGACAGAGAGAAATTGTGCTGAAATAGGGGAATATTTCTGATCCACATTTAACAAGAATCACATCAGTGAAAACAGACAAAAGTATGAGTGACTATAAACTCTCCCCACAGCCATTTCCACTGCTCTCTCCTATTAAACAGAGGAATGCTATAGCAAAGCACTGTTAATTGAACTGCCTGGGGTCTGTCAGGGCTTTATTAGCCTCTGTGTTTACAGTGTGGCCAGAGTATTCAGATAATGACAATAATAACAAGATTAGTATTTCCAGAAGGAACAAGCTGTGCTCAAAAGGCAGCAAAAGAACAGTGATAAAATGTTAGGTAAGCTGAGGTGATCTGTGCATGCAAGTAGAATTCAGTATGCAAATATCATCATAGACAGTGGTTAGGCTATGTTTTGAATGCTGAACATGCTACCAGTGTAAGTCAACAGGAGATTTGAATTAAAATGTTAATCTTATATTTCTTTGAAAGCATACTATTCATCATACTATTTATGTTTTCGTAGTATGCAGCATGTATACCGAAGGCAAAATGTGTATATGAATATTTTGTGGCTGTTTCTATGGTATTTGAAATTTCCAACAGCAGCTGCAGTGCAATTGGCTCTTTTACTTGGAAGGCGGAAGTTTAAAGGGATACTTTAAAATGTTCTTTTTTAGAAAAATAATCTGTGAGTCTATGTAATGCAAGTGAACAGGACCTCCGAATTTGACACTTCAAAAACCACACAAAGCGAACATGACAAGAATCCACAACATTTTAAACAATAAACCATTGTTTTCGGCCAACTGTCATAGGCAGGTTCATGAGTTCTCGCTTGACATGAACATCAGCACCTGGTAAAGCATGAACTTAAGCACGGTCTGAAGCTCATATGAGAAGTGACACTGATATTTCACAATGTACTGACATTTATGTCAAGCGTGAAAAATAGTATGCAGTATACATTAGGCAAAAAAATAGTAAGCAGTATATATTGCACAGCAGGCAGTATTCTATTCCTTTGGGATCATATCCTCTTTGAGGATGCATCCAAAATATTACAAGCGAACACTCTGCCTCGATGTGACAGACAGAATTGTTCCCGACGGCTCCATTTTCAAAAGTAATATGCATAACTCATAGAATAAATGGCTTCTAAAATTATAAAAGCATCCATTTGAAGAGTTGTGAGAGTGTGAGCCAAAAGTGAGACAGTAGCCCTCACACAAACACATCAGGGTTATGAGGAAGCTGGCAGGAGTGATTCAGGCTGAGAGCTTTTCTGGACAGGAAGTCTAACATCCTGCAAAACTTGATTCTAGAGGTGTAGTGTGTGGTTGCCAGGGTGTTGCTATGCCGTTTCTAGGGTGTAGTAAGTGTTTTTAGCACACTGTTCTGTGTGGTTGTTATGTGTTTACTTAGTTATGATTTACTTAGTAGGTCATAAGAGCTCAAACTGAATAGTTCACCGAAAAATAAAAATGCTGTGCTCATTTACTCACGCTCATATCGTTTAAAACCTGAAAGACTTACTCTTTGTCTGTGGAACACAAAGCAAGATATAGTGAATAATTCAAAGTTCATGAGATTTTGTCATCCTCTTCATCATTCGCCAGTTGAAATCTGCACAGTTTAAGGCAGGGGTGTCAAACTCAATTCCTGGAGGGCCAGAGCCCTGCTCTGCCTCGATGTGACAGACAGAATTGTTCCCGACGGCTCCATTTTCAAAAGTAATATGCATAACTCATAGAATAAATGGCTTCTAAAATTATAAAAGCATCCATTTGAAGAGTTGTGAGAGTGTGAGCCAAAAGTGAGACAGTAGCCCTCACACAAACACATCAGGGTTATGAGGAAGCTGGCAGGAGTGATTCAGGCTGAGAGCTTTTCTGGACAGGAAGTCACCCACTGAGACTGAGACTGTGGTAAGGAGGGGTGTGGACAGCTTCTATGCTAGTGACACCAGTTGTCTGAACCTAGATGTGTGTTTTGTTTGCTTCTTACCCAGCTATACTTTTTTATATACAAAAAAAACTCCTTTTTTATTTATTTATTTATTTATTTTTGACAAGCTCAAAAGACAAAAAAATGCATCATAAACGACTGAATAATGTCATAAAAAAAAAAA
>NW_015636039.1:349038-353921 GCF_001515625.1 Sinocyclocheilus rhinocerous | reverse complement strand
GTCAAACTCAATTCCTGGAGGGCCAGAGCCCTGCAGAGTTTAGATTCAACCCGAATTAAACACCTGATCCAACTAATCAAGTCCTTCGGGCTTATTTAAAAAACGACATGGTATGTGTGTTGGAGCAGGGTTGGAACAAAACTCTGCAGGGCTCAGGCCCTCCAGGAATTGAGTCTGACACCCCTGGTTTAAGGTATCGTTCATGTCACTGTCGTTCAAGTGCTGAATGAGTAACAAGCCACTACTAAATTTAATAGTTCATGCTTAGGGTTAGAGGTTTGTTCAGAGATGCAGACAGTAAACATTGGTATTGCTTGTGCGTCCACAAATTTGTGGGCTTTGAGCCTGTGGAACGTGCACAAACACACACGTTTGCTTTTTCGATCATTGTGGGGATGTTCCATTGACCTACTGTATTTAGTTTTTATACTGAGTAAGATCACTTAGAGAAGTAACAGTACACTAGCAAGCTGCATGATTTTAGGTAGCATTAATGTTTATAGCATACAGGATGCAGAATGAGATATACAGACATCCTTGTGAAAAGTAGCATGCTATAAAAAAAATGAAAATGTATTATAATTTAAATTTATATTAAATGCAATTAGCTAATCTTTAGAGTGATTTTTTGACCCACTTCAGTAGAACTTAAGAAATCTTTATTATATATTAATTATATTATATTATATTATATTATATTATATTATATTATATTATATTATATTATTATAAAGTTACTTTTATTGTCATTGAAATATGGTTGAAGTGTACTGCTGAATGTACCGACAAGCATTTATGGTAAACTGAAATATACTTTAATGTAATTTCTATTGTAACATGTATGTTATTTATTTAAATGTATTTGTAATTACACTTTTGTAATGATGAGGTTGCAATTTCAAACATTTAAAATATATTAACTTTAAATTAAGAGTTCAGATACAAAAGCCTCTAAGTGCCATCTGAAATATTCTTCTAAAATTAGCACTTTTATCAGGCTCCTATATTTAGGCTCAGTAATTTTACTTTAATGGCAATGTATAGGTCCTTTTTTTATGCAGATAAAGTGAAATAAATGAACATAAATATAGGAGCCTGATAAAAATGCTCATTTTAAATTAAAATTAAAATTTCAGAAGGCACTTAGAGGCTTTTGCATCTGAACTCTTCAAATATAATATTAAATAACTCACTACAGTTAAAATTGTAGTCAAGTACTTTACATGTGCTTTAGTATGTGAGTCAACACATCACGATACGTGTCTTTTAGTTTGTCATTACTATATGCACTTTTTAAAGTGTACTTAAGTGTGTTAAGAAACATAGTAATGGAAGTGTACTCTTAACTGCACTTAAGTGGCCTTTTATTTCATTAATATTATATTATCTGCAAGCACAGTTTTTTTATATACTTTTAAGATTTTAAGTACAATTACACATTTAATACAATTAAGTGCACTTCTTTTTCACAAGGGTAGTTCAAATTTGATCATAATTCACTCATCCCCATGTAGTTTCAAACCTGTATGACTTGTATCACAAAGACTGTGGATCCCAAAAGAAGATGTTTTGAAAAATGTGTCAAATTTTTTATTTTTTTTCCATGCAATGACAGTCAGTGGGGTTGTACTGGACCCCACTGACTTCCCTTGCATGGAAAAACAAAAAGTTGAAACAGCACAAAGAAATGAAAGAACTGAAATAAAGCAGAAAGAACTAAAAATAAAATTTCCCTTTAAGTTTAATACTTTGTTGTTGACCCTACATTGTCAATACATCTTAATAGGGAAGTGTGCTTTCTGACTTCTGAAAACTTGCTTTACTTATCTAAGCATCATTCTCGCTATTGTTATTTGTGGTCTGGGTCCATCAGCACTGAAGCAGACGGAGGAAAGTCTTGAATAGGCTGTGATAGCGAATTTGGGGGACACAAATGTAAAGATATCAGGGTTCATCTGGCATTTAAAAGATCTTCTGGGAGCGGCTTAAAAACTGTTAGCTTCCAGAACTGTTAGCTGTTAGAATTTAAAAATCAGCTGCCGGGTGCAAACCTCTTGCGGTTTCTGCTGAGTCTGGAAAACGCACGTGTGTGCCAGACGAGAGGGAGAGTAACTCTGCCCTCAAAGGTTTCCTTAAATCCGCATAATCACCCCAGGCTGTTCTGGCTTCTCCTCTGGAGGAGGACACTTATATTTGACGTTGGTTGGCCAGTCATCTTTCTTCTCATGGTTTTCTTCCTTTGTTGTCCTTTTTTGGGCTCACCAAAGTCTAAATAATCACAGAGCAGCTGCTCTCAGTGATATCACAAACAGCAGATGAACATTTAAATCTGTCATTATATCTGGAGCGCTGAGTATATTCAGAGCCATTATTAGATCTGATTTCATGCTAAGCGTCTGATTAGCTTCTCTTTGTCAGTCATTAGTTGAGCCCACTGGGCAAATAACATGGTCTTTTAAAACTGACAATTATATGCAAGGTATTAAAACCAGAATTACAATTATGAATGTAATTTTAAAAACTCACTGTGATTTCGAATATGACACTGAACACCCCCGCAGTGGGACATTTCTAGGGTCAGTTGATATTCTGAACTTAGTCCAGACATCTGTGGTGGTGTATGGTGCCATCCTTTGTTGAATCATTTGAGTTCAATACACTGTAACACACATTAAAAATACATATTTAAACAGTGAGGAGTCATTTTATGCAGTCAATTTTTTAAACTAAAAACTCACTGTATGCAATTTTAAAGAATTTTAACTGTACACAGGTTGTTTAGTGATATTTAGCAGTTATGTCTCTGAAATATTCAGTGTTTATTACATCTGGGTGGAGGGAAACTGACCAAAATCACACACACATTTTAAGCGTTTGAAAGTTTGTGTTTTCTGCAGAACAGACAGCTGTGTCATAATTGAAAGAAGCTTCTGCTTTAGAAGAGTAGTTGGAATAAAACATACCCATTTTAATTAATTGATATCAAACTGACATGCATCTTTTCACACCTTCGGAATCAATTTTACTAATTTCTCTCCATCAAATACCCTGTGAGAACTTTATGTATTGTACTCATCAGTGTGGTCAAGAGCACTTTCAATGTGCATTTACACCACACAGAAAATGTTTTTGTGTCTGAAAAAAAATATAATAATAATAATATATGTGGCAACAATTTAGCTGTAAATCATTATTTAAATAGGAAAGCCTATTAGTATCACTCTGGTTCCTTCAACAAAAGTCAAATAAAGTTTATGATTCTTACACATTTTGTTCATCGTGATAATCTTCACAAATGAACACGATTAACTTTTTATGAATTTCGAAGTGTGTGTGTGTGTGTGTGTGAGAAATTAACGTTTTACATAAAATATGTAGCATTTTTTCATGGGGACATTAAATTGATTGAGTTGGAAATTGGTGGAAAGTTTGATTTAGTATAGTTTGCAAGAGTGCAAGTATATACACAATGTAGTAGTAGATGAGTAGATGAGTTTTCCTGTTCATTGTGATGTTTAATGATTAATATTTAATACAATCTCTGTAGTCCCATTTAGTCACTTGTTAGTTTTTAAAGACACATAAAAGCTTATAAAAATCACAAGTAGGGTATTACTAATGCATTTTATGTGGTAGAATAAAAGTTAAGAGTAAAGTGTCAGGAAATTTTTATTCTGGAAGTCAACTAATCCTTTAACCACAGACGCTATCAAAATCAAACACTGACTTCAGGACAATGGAACCAGAAGTTCAAAAATATTTACTCATTTCTGTGTTTTAGGACTTATTCCTGCAGCAGGGGGTTTGAAGAACACTTCATAATACATGGCACGACTCTCAGTCAACACTTTACCAAAGAATCTCATAAAATCATAACACAGGGCAACGGTCTATGTACAATTAAACACCGTTGTCCAAATTAACACCCTCAGAGAGCAAAGGACATCCGTCTCTCTCAAACAAAACACATTTAACAAGCCTGACATCAAACCTTTTATTGTACCAGTGTTATCACATGACCTACATTTAGTCAGTCAGTCAATCAGTCAGTCAAGAGATATCTCTATTGCATGCAATAAATTGATTTAAAAAATCACCGTGGGGCAAAATCCAACATCTCACTGTTACGCCCATGGACTGTTTGTGTGTGTTTTGCTCCCCGTGACCCAGTTTCTCCCTCTTGTTGATTGTGTTAATTTGATTCCAGGTGTGTCTCCTTAGTCCCCTCGATTAGTCCCTCGTTACCCTGTGTTTATAAGCCCCAGTCCGTTCAGTTAGTGGTTCGGTTCTACTGGTTATGTTCGTGTGTCATTCCAACGCTTCTCCTCGTCTCCTGCACTCCTTCCCTCCGGCACAGCCGTGACAGAAGACCCGACCTACAAACAGTTACCTCTGTGTGTTCCCTCCGTTTTTGTTTTAGTTTTTCCTCAGTGTTTTTTGTTTCCGTAGTGTTCCCTTATGGATCCCCTCGCCCGCCCTGAATACCTCCTCCTCCTGCTGGAGCAGGGGGAAAGATCGCTCGAGGGCCATACCAGACTGTTTCTGACCCTCGCCGAACTCACCAGCTATCCAGACGATGCGCTTCGTCCGAGGATGGTCCTCGAGCGGATTTCGCCGCCTTTGTGGAGTGGATTCTGGCGAGAAATGGATTGCCAATCACCATCTGCCCTGTGAATGATCTCGCCGGATCCACTCCTGACCCAGTGCCCAGCCCACCATCTCCCCGCTGTGCGGAGCGTATGCTAGAGTCCACCGCTGACGGAGAGCCCGAGCTCGACGTGGCCGACGAGCCGTTGCCGCATGGAGCTACAGAGCAACGGATCGCCGCGGAGCAGGAGCTGCAAGTGATGTCAGTCAAGGTGCGAGAGCCGGCAACAGAGCCC
>NW_015636039.1:346517-348899 GCF_001515625.1 Sinocyclocheilus rhinocerous | reverse complement strand
GGAGCGGCAAGTGATGTCAGTCAAGGTGCGAGAGCCGGCAACAGAGCCCGCCACGAGGGAGAATGCCACGGACAGAGAGAGCGCGGAGTGGATCTCCGCCCACTGCACCGCGGCTGAGGGTGAGCTGATTATACAACTGGGACTGCTGGACTTCGAGGGGGACCTTATAGACTGGGAAACTGAGCTGCAAGCCGACTTGCCCCCTCTCCTCTCTCCTCTCTCCTTTGTCCCCCCTGGTGCCGTCCAGCCCTAAGTGGGCTCCCGTTTCCCAGTCCAAACCAGAGAGGGCTCCAGTCCCCGAGTTTAGCCCAGAGATGGCTCCAGTCCCCGAGTTTAGCCCGTTGAGGGCTCCAGTCCCCGAGATTAGCCCAGAGAGGGTTCCAGTCCCCGAGTTTAGCCCAGAGAGGGTTCCAGTCCCAGAGTTTAGCCCAGAGAGGGCTCCAGTCCCCGAGTTTAGCCCAGCGAGGGCTACAGTTCCCGAGTTTAGCCCAGAGAGGGTTCCAGTCCCAGAGTTTAGCTCAGAGAGGGCTCCAGTCCCCGAGTTTAGGCCCGTTTCCATGTCTAGCCCAGAGAATGTTCTTGTTCCCATGTCTAGCCCAAAGAGGGCTCCTGTTCCCACGTCCAGCCCTGAGAGGGCTCCTGGACCCAAGTTAAGCCCGGAGGCTCACAAATGACCGCCCACCCACCCGCTCCTGCCTCCTCCTCCGCTGTCGTCTGGCAGCCCCTCTGCTCGCCCTCAGCCCACCATCAGCATGGTGCGAGCTCCGTGGGACTGCCATCCTCCAGTGTCGCCGTGGCTGGAGTATCCCTTGACTCCGCTTCAGCCCGTTGACCCGTCAGCTCCACCATGGCTCCTAGCTCCCTCCTCTCCGCCATGGCCCGGCAGTCCACTAGCTCTACCGGGCTCCCTTGTCCCTCCGGCTCCGCCTTAGTCTGGCGTCGACCATCCTGCGCCTCGGGACTCCACTCCTCCGGCTGTGCCTCGTCCCTTCGTCCCTCCGGCTCCGTCAGGCTCCTTCATCCCTTCGGCTCCTCCTCAGTCCTCTGTCGCTCCGGCTCCACCGCGGCCTTTCGGATCCCCATCTCCGCGTCAATCGCCGATGCCATCTGCTCCGCCTTGGCCCTCCGGATCCTCCCCATCGCCCTGGCTCATCGGCTCTCCGCCTCGGGCTCCTCTGCCACCTGCTCTGCCGCCGTCGGTCGGCCCCCTGGAGTCGTCGACCCTTCCTCCTCCATGACTCATCCCTCCGTCGGCTCCACCGTGGGTCGCCTTCATGGCTGTGGCCTGGGCCCCGCCCGGCTCCTCCTGTTCCAGCTTCAAGCCCTTCCTGTCTCCTCCCTGGCTCTTTCCTCCTGCAGTACCACCCTGGACTCCATTCATCGTCCTCCTCCTGAGCCTCCTCCCAAGTTCCCTCTGTCCCTTCCTATGTTGTTCCTGTGGCACGAGGACGCACCTTCCGGGCGGGGGGGGCGATATGTCCCGCCCATGGATTGTTTGTGTGTGTTTTGCTCCCCATGACCCATTTTCTCCCTCTTGTTGATTGTGTTAATTTGATTCCAGGTGTGTCTCCTTAGTCCCCTCGATTTGTCCCTCGTTACCCTGTGTTTATAAGCCCCAGTCTGATCAGTTAGTGGTTCGGGTCTACTGGTTATGTTCGTGTGTCATTCCTCGTTCCTGTTGTGGATTTACCTCTGTGATTGTTCATTAAAAGACTGTGCAACGCTTCTCCTCGTCTCCTGCGCTAGCTTCACCAGAATGGTACGAAACTTGGTGGTTTTTATGGCACTTGGTATGTGAACACACACAAAACAATTGAGGGCATGATTCGAAAAAGCTAAGTGGTCCTAAAAAAAATAGGAATTGAATTGGAAATGGGGAAAAAAATCGAAAATACAGAATTTTTGTGTGTACAATCTACAAAGCCCCCACAATGCAGAAGAAAATTGCACAGCAATGAAGGGGTGAAACTCTAAAACATCTAGAGTGCAAAATCAACATACCAACTCACACACGCGCGGACACACACTTGTACACACACACCTATGAACTGGTGTGACTGTAACACTGCAACTATGTAAAATAAAATCAATAATTACAAATGCATTGAACTACAATGCAGTAAAAAAAGTGGACAGCAAGGAAGGGGTTACACTCTAAAACATCAAGAGTGTAAAACAGATACTTCCACTCAAACACACTCACAGACACACACATACAGAATTATACATATTCAAATGAATTGGTATGGCTATAACCATATAGCCAAAATGAGTCAGAAGACTGAAATAAGAGGTTAAAATCAGATCAGACCCAGAAGGATTAAGCTCTGATAAAGCATTCATGTTAATTTTTGTTACATTTTTATAGAATTTTAATGTTTT
>NW_015636039.1:340633-344053 GCF_001515625.1 Sinocyclocheilus rhinocerous | reverse complement strand
AATGTTTTGTGTAACAAACTGCTTTCTGTGTTCAGGTTTGAATGTAGTAATAATAATGCAAAAACCTACACTTCAAATCAACATTTAAAACAACAAAAAATATAAACCTTGACAAAAAGTAGTCTTTGAGAATGCCTTAATATACATTTAAATCCACAACCTAATAAAAGTAAACAATTATGTATAAAAACAACTAGGGAATTCACAAGCCTCTCTATCGAGTCCTATACAGACTCGAAGAAAGAAGAAACAAAAATGTATTAGATTGATTTTACTGAAGAAAAAAAAAGTTAAATTTCAGGTGTCTGGTCACTTCTGACCACGAAGACCATCCAAATGAGGAGCGCACAAGGGTTAAAAGAATATACTTCAGTGTGAACTGAAAAATAATGTTTTTGAATACTTAATTGTGTTAATTACAATTAAATGAAAATATAATATAGTTTAAAGTCATATTAAATGCAATTTTTTTTACTTAAGTGTGCATTTAATAGCACCTTAAAAAAAATTAATGTGTATTTTTTTTTTACTGAGCTCGTTGAAGTGCATTTGGGGATTGGCTTCTTCAAGAAGGCCAAAATGAGGTATCTGCTAAAACAGCATAAAATGTTTCAGGCTTGTTTGGATCAGTCTTTGCTTTAAGAGTGTGTTTGTGATGCCTGGACTCTAGGGTTTGGAACACAGCTAATGAGTTCAGGCTGCTAAATTTGAACTGTGTCGTCAGAGAAGAGGGAATTGATTCAGAATCAGTGTTTCCTGTTAGTGTGTATTTGGGCTGCAGATGATGAGAAACAAGGAAAGCAGTCCATAGGTCCCACATAGAAAACAAGAAGAGGAGTGATTTCTCTTGTTTCTGGCTCATTTTAGTGGATACACTGCCAGATACAGTTTTATACCCAGAGGAATGCTTTATTTCTTAGTCATTGCCAAAAAAAAACGAAATACAGTGTAGTATACTTTTAAAAAGTACATATTACAAGTGCCTAGTACCTATTAATTTCATGATTGTATAATTTATATGTAATTTCATCTTTGATATAAAGCTAAAGTATACTGGCAGATGTACTAACATGAATTTATGGCATACTAAAATATACTTTAATGTAATTTCTATTTAAACATGGATGTCATGAATTTAATGTATTTGTAATTAAAACAATTTATAAATTATAACAAATGTAAATGTATTTGTAATTATACCATTTGTAATGATGGAGTTGCAATTTAGCACATAAGAAAAATTCCAAGACATCAAAATAAGTATACTGGACAACAAAAGATGACTACAATTGCAGTAAAACTTATTATTTGACTTTTTCCCACTTTTTTAAGTGTACTTAAGTGTGTTAAGAAGCAGTCATGAAAGAGTACTCTATTCAAGCAAACTTAAGCGGCCTTTTATGTAATTAATAATATAGTATCTAAAACTGCAGTTTTTTTATACACGAAATGCACTACAATGGCAAACAATCTGAGACAGTGTTGCCTGAAACTAATCTCTTCTGAAGCTCTAAAGGAGGCAGATGTGAGATTTCTCAGGAAAAACATCTAAGACGATATATAACAATATATTCATGATGATTATGATTGTAATTTATATTTCATTTGGACATTGAGGTTGTTTCATTGAACTACTTTCACAATCCTTCCTTGTCTCACTCACGAGTATGACAGTGTCGAGAATATAAAGACTTCAGCAGCAAAAACACTGTTTCTGCTCACTCTGATTAGACATTTTAAATCTAATTGACTGTTTGTTTTAAATGATTCTTCTTTGAAAAAAAATATATCACTCTTCTAAAAAATATTAAAATAACTGTTTTAGCTGTATTGTCCATCCCTTCAGGAGATTCATTACTGTATAGAACACAGCTGAGAACAAAATAAATTTTTTATTTCCTGCCTGATGTTCCCTCTTTTAATTTATGCACTTTTCTGTTGTGATCTCCGTTTTTTTTTCTTCAGCATTGTGTAAGAAGCTCTGACCTTTACATCAAATTGAAAACTAAGCAGACTAGATCAGTCTTTCCAATGAATTTTACCCTCCATCATTGCTCACACTTTCCATCTTCTCTCTTTTTTACATTTTGCCCATTTTTGTTCCATGTGTGTTTCCTCTCTGTCTTTTTCCAGTATGGAAATAGTGAAGGCTCACAATGTTGTGCCAAGCATTCACTCACAGTGAACCATCTCTGCTGTGCGTCTTTTGAAAGTTGACAGCTCCTCACAGGAGTAAACGTCAAGACAGAGTTGGTGCCGATCCCAGACGAGGAGGCCCACGGCGTTGCTGCCACCACACACGAATAATCACACCACACTTTATTACAGGGCTTGCAAGACCGCAATGTGTTGATATTCATCAAGGCTCCTGCTTAGGGTTTGTTCTTATGCCCTACCCTTGATTATTAAACTTGTTAAGCCACTTAAACTCCATTCAAACTTCCTATTGTAGTTCATGCAGCCTTAAAGGGGTAGTTCACCCTAAAAATTAAAATTTGTTGTTAATACTTACCCTCAGGTCATCCAAGATGTAGGTGACTTTTTTTCTTTAGTAAAACAGTAAAAAAGATTTTTAGCTGAAACCGTGGTCCTTGATGATTGATAAAATGCAAGGCAGTGGCTGCTGTTTTTGAGAATGATAAAAAGCGTATCAAGGAACACAAATTTAATACCCGTGGCTCCTGAATATATACTGAGGTCTTATGAAGCAAAACAATCGATCTGTGCAAGAAACTGAATATTATTTACAACATCATTACTTGTAATCTAGAGCCTCAGGCTCAAGACTGGTTCTTTTGGACAGTTCGTGTCAATGAACTGGTTCTGATAAAACTAGTTTTGATTGAGTAACTTGTAGAACTTTGCTGCTCGAGCCTCAAACTGTTTCAAATGGTTCATTTAGTGAACGGGTTCAACCAGTTCAAAAGTATGATTTGTTCATGAATCAGACATCACTCTGGACCATTTGCCTGAGGTTTTGGATTACAGGTAATAATATTGTAAATAATTCTCAGTTTCTTGCACAGACTGATCGTTTCGCTTCATAAGACCTCAAAATATTGTCAGAAGCCATGGGTTTTAAGTTTGTTCCTTGATATGCTGTTTTTTTTTATTCTCAAAATAATAAAAAGGTGGGGGGGGGAGTCAAATCAATTGGGACCAGTGTTATTTTGGACTTAAAAAGGTTGTTACATGGTCTAAAAGAGTTCAAATATTCTTCAAAATATATTATTTTGTGTTCCAAAAGAAAGAAATAAATAAAAGAAAGTCATACAGATATGTAACAACATGAGGCTGAATACATTTTACATTTTTAGAAATTTTTATTGCCACTTTTTAACAATTTAAAACATCCTTGCTGAATAAAATAATTCCTTTATTATATATATATATATATATATATATATATATATATACAGT
>NW_015636039.1:334638-340413 GCF_001515625.1 Sinocyclocheilus rhinocerous | reverse complement strand
AAGTGGATCCCATTGCAAGAAACAAAAATAATCCACGTCCAGGCACTCACATAGCAGGCAAAATATAAAAAGCCTTTATTGTAAGTCAGGGCTACATGTTAAAAAACACCAACACCAACTGATGTAAATGACAAAAACAAAGTTGTAAGGCTGATGTCTCTATTCATTTTCACAGAAGCAAAGCAGCAGATATTATAAATAAAAACAGTTAACAATGTTATTGAATAGAATATATTAAAAACCGTTATTGCAAGACATAGGCCTATTCTTAGGCTACACAGACAAAACAGTCGGAGATGCGTTTATGCATTTTTTTCTATTGTACAGAAAGCGAGTAAAGAACTCTCAACATTAGGCTACTAAAAAGGTCAGTTTAATCTCGCAAAAACTCCCGTTAATAAAAAATGTGACTACACTGCACAATTAATCTCTTACACTGCATCTTTGTTGTTTATGATGAATTCGGTGCTTACACGTACACCGCTTTCATTATTATTGCAGCTTAGATATTCAAATAGCTCAGTACTCCGACTTTGCCACAAGGAAAAGTGCGTACGCCTGTTCAGACCCTGACGTGGCGGTAAGTACTTTTCCACGTCAAAGACCGTTTTTATAAATATGAACTTTGCCGTGGATTTTAGCGTACGCACACTCTAAGATCAAATCTGTGCGTACGCACATTTTATAAATGAGGCCCCAGAAGTCAGATCATCACTCGCTGTCTGTTTTTATTGTTTTTCGTTCATGTCGTGATGGCTGCTGTTCAGAGTAGGAGAGATATAAGAGCAGAAGAAGCTGTTTTCATGTCGAATCTGTCCCTCAGGGACCTCACTGGAGAAGCTTTCAGAAATCAGAGTGCTCTCCTCAGAGGAAGACAGAAGAGGGAGAGAGAAATGGAGAGAGACAAAGAGACCAAAACGAGTGGGAAGGAGAGAGGTAGCCTATGGCAACATTAGGCTTGAGATAGGAAAGTAAAGATGAGTCTTGTCTTCCTCGGAAACAGGAATTTCCTCAGTACAAATCTGTTCTCAGAATCACAGAGAGATTTCATGTTTTCTGAACACATTGTTATTAGAGCTTATTAAATTATGAGTGTATGAGATTTATAAAGAGATGTTGTTCTGCTGTCTCTGAACATGTGGAGAAACATACTGTATACTCAGACTCAGAATTTATATATATTTTCTTAATATTTCTCAGAATAAAGAAATGTTGGCCTGCTCTCAATCACCAAAACAATAACTTCAAGTGGGTAAACGAATGAGAACATGTTTACTCCAGGTCACTTACAACTGAAGTCCAGCAGATGGGCAGCATGTGAATAAACATTTCAAATATTCAGCTAGCTGCTTTTTCATGACCAGCAAGAAAAATAAAACTGATTGCTTTTTTATATCTGTATGAGGATACAAGGAAAAGATCTGATGTAACTTACCGTACACTGTTTTTATGAGATAATGCATAACAAGAAGTTTCTCCTCCTAGAAAAACAATTCCACTTCAGAAAGAACAATTCATACCTGCACAACAAAGATTTTAATGAACCTTCTGCTTTTATTTTAAATAGGAATGCTTAGTATGGCGGATCTAGTAATGTCCTGCCTTCCAAACAATTTTAATAAATGACACAAGAACAACACGTTTTTCATTTTAACATTAGCTGCCAGAAAAAAAGAAGAAGAAAAAAAAAGAAATTCAGTGCTTTATAACATTACATTTTCAGCACTTTTTTGTTTTTATTTAGTTCCATAAGGTTTATGTATAATTATGTTTAATTTATAAAATTTGAAGAGCCCACTTCTTTTATGCATATTGTATTTTCCTAAGAAAATGAATAGTTGAATAATATATTGTTCTTTACTTCCCAAATGTCAATCAGGAAAATAAAATTTAATTAAATTACATTAATAAATTCATTTCTGGCAAACACTCCCGTTTTATGGGTTTCTACATCCCACAATAATCTTGAGTAAATACAAAGATAAAACAAAATATGTATATTTCAAAAATCACACATATATGAAATATTCAGCTTAAATCTTCCAAAACATGCTTAACTGCATAAATCCTAGTAGTATTTTGTAGGACTCTTCTTTGATTTTGTTACTGATACATTTGTTTTACATTTTTCATGCTTAGTTCTAATAGATTTTAACAAATTAAACAAAAAAAAAGGCCAAAAATGTTTCTGCAGGAAAATACAGAAACAAAGAGCATTTCTTACAAAACATCAACATTACCAATATAAATATTTCCACAAAAATCATCAATGTTGATTTCTACTGAACTAGAGTTTCTTAAAAGTAACATTACAATTTTTGGAATTGCGTTGAGAACAATAGCAAAGTCTCTTGGTTTAACTGGTAATTGGAATTTTTGAAGAAATTCAGTGTATGACAACAAATATCCAAATTCAAAGTCATAACTTGTTTTTTATGGCAGTCCATATACATGGAAATAGCAATAAAGTGATTGGTGGGTTGAAACCTGAGCTCAACTTCTGCTCTACATCTGCTTGTTTCCTGGACTGACCTGAAATATAGTGTTTTTAAGTGATATTTGAGGGTAAAAAGAAAAAAACGACATTTATTCATGTCAGATTTTATTGCTGTTTTAATAAATATGTTATTTAAATAACATATTGGCAAATAGTTAATGAGATTTTGGTATTTCCCCATCGAATTATGAGTTATTCTGCATTATATTTATCTCTTTGTTTGTTTCGATCTTGTTAATGGAAAAAGAGAAAAAAAAAGATTTCATCACCCAAGCAGTGACCCCATGGGTCTTATGGGACATATGTGTGTCCTCTTCATTTCTGACCACAAAATTCTACATTAATTTTTATAATATATTCATGTCCAAACAAACCATCATGCGCACAGACTCAACATTATTTGTTTATGCAAAATAGCATATTTGTTTTCGTGTTATAGACGAGCTAGCCGGGTTCTAGAGAAATGAGTCGAGGGGGTGTGAGAGGAGAGCAGGGGTCTGTGTTGTGTCTAGAGTCATGTGTTTTCAACACCTTTTTAATTAATTCTTTAGTGTTTGAGAAAAATCTCAGCTGACAGCTTCACACATTCACACACACACACAGAGGAGGGAAAAATAGAGCTGAAGAAATCACACTTTAATATATTTGTGCTGCATCTTATGCAACAGACAGCGTGTGAAAAACAGATACAGAGAGAGATGTGTTGAGAGACAAAACCACTTACTGGCAATGATGCTTTTGTGAAAAAGAAGTACACTTTAGCATACTTTTAAAAAGTATATAATTTAAAGAAATATACTGCAGTTCAAACTGAATGTGATGTTTTTGAACACTTTATTGCATGTTATTTACAATTAAATGAAAATGTATTATAGTTTAAATTTATATTAAATTCAATTGAACTTTCAAGTGCTTTTTGACCCACTTAAGAAAGACTTAAGTAAATTTTTATATGTAATTCCATAATTATTTATTTTGTCTTTAAAGTGTGTTTAAATTGTAAATTGATATGTGTCATTCAGTACATTTATAATATATTAACTTTAAATGTATTATCAGTTAACAGACTTAAGTACACTTTTGAAAAGTGCACTTTGTAATAATGTCAAATTAAGTTTTGCTTTACAGTACATTTTAAATCATTGTTTTAATAATATTTGTTCATGTTTTAAAGACATGTTTGATTATAATTTTACCTGTAGTGTTAAGAAATTTTAAGTACACTTAAGTGGCCTTTCATTTAATTAATATTTTATTATAGTACAGTTTTTTTTATTTACTTTTAAGATTTAAAATACACTACATTTGCATAGTCCCAGAGAAACAATGAATTTAACACACACGAGACGCAGGGCAGTGGAACGAAAAAATGTGAGGTCTACAAAGTTTTTTTTTTTTAAGTTTAAATTGTTTTTTATATTGCCATGTCATGTGTGAAATGCTACAAAAGATGCAAGCGCAGTGGTCAAACATGTCCATCTAGCGCATGTTTACATAGAAAACCAAAAGCTCTCTGTATGGAGAACTGGATCCTGTGAACAATACTGTCAAAGAGTGCACAAATAAAACAGATTCTATTTGTACTTTTTCTTTAGAAAAGTGGTGCTGACTCGTAGCAATGACAGGTGTTGTGAGGGTTTGATAGAGCATTGTATTATGTAGCATGTAGTATTATGAATGGTTGCTAACATGTGGGTTACTAGGTGGTTGCTTAGTAGCTAAAGTTAAAATGCCCCTATTATGCCATTTTAAGGTTATTGTTTTGGGAGTTTCCAACAATAGGTTCACATGCCTGCAAGGTCAAAAAAGGTTTTCATTTTCTCAAAATATGCATTTAATATCACCTCATATTCCAACGATTCTCAAACTATTTGTTCAAAGCAGTTCTAAGATTCAGTCTCTCTAATCTCCTCCTTTCCTTGAGCCTACTCTGCTCTGATTGGTCAGATGGCCCAGTCTGTTGTGATTGGTCTACCGTGTACAGAGCGTGTCGGAAACGATACGCCCATTGCCATAGTTCTGTATTTTGAATGCTCGATAGAAAGTATAAACATCTATTATTTATTATACTTACAGGTTGTGATTCAGTGGAGCCAGCTGGTCCAAATAAACAGGGTACTGAGCCATCTTTCAAGAGCAAGTGTTTTGTGAGTCCTGCATTGAACTCCCCGAGATTAGAGAAGCAGTTGTCAGTAAAATGATGGGTACACAAAAAAATGTTTGGGGTTGTACTGCTATGAATTTTAACCCTCATCCGTCCCTCCCGAACCTATAACAAAAGTGTCCCTCGCGGGTCAAAATGACCCGAAGGCCAAAAATGACACTAATTTTATTTTTGGTCCAGAAAGCTTATATTGGAACATTGTTATCATTTTTTTTCTAATTTTTTATGTAGGTAATGGAAAAAATGACAGTCGTATCCCAGCATTAACATGAAAAATATTACAATGTGTTCTATGAGAGTGTGTGTACCATGTGTGTGTTTGTGCATGTGTGTGCGTGTGTGTGTATGTGAGTTTTTTCTGCATTGGGGATATTCTGTAGTCTCAGCCCTTCGTTTGGGTATACATTTTTACTGGATTGTCTCAGATTTTGTATGTAAAAAAAAAAAATCAAATGTAGGCTAATGAAAAATGCAGTTTTCTCGTAAATTCCATTAATTCCTATGCTGGCCAAAATGACCCGCGAGGGACACTTTTGTTACTTTTTTATTGCACCCATTTAAACTCCTCGAATCCACTCAAATTTGTTTTGAGTATTCCCGGTGCAAGTGTGACAGAAGTAAAGAAATCTTGGACCGGTACGATCAACACACGATTTTTTGAATTTTTTTGAAAATCATTTTCGAGTCAAAATGACCCGAGGGACAGATGAAGGTTAATCCCTGTTCTCAAACGGCGTTCCAACTCTTCTTCGGACTTCTTCAGAATTCCAGGCATGAGTCACTGCTCTGCTCTCATCAAGGTTAGAAGTAAAATGATGCTTTCACCTCATGACTAATCACATATTCTGGATTGGGACCAAATGTAATTGGAATTTTCCAATTAAAAACCCTAAATAATAGTTTTTTCAGTAGCACTAATCTGAATATTTGGGGCTGCCTGTGATGGATATGGCCTTGTTTCATTCTGCCCAACCTTTTGTCGGTGTGTGCCAAGTATTTTCCAGCTTTAATAGTTCTGTGCCCATTCTATCTGCAGATGTTACCTGGCTATGAGAATCTGTTGCTTGTAGGGGTGGAACCATACCTCATGTATTCGTACCGAACCGTCACGGTA
>NW_015636039.1:297441-333235 GCF_001515625.1 Sinocyclocheilus rhinocerous | reverse complement strand
ATGGATGGGTGCTTTTTATTTAACTTGTTTTGGACTGAAGCACTGCAACACCCGCTGAGTGCCATGAAACAGCTTGAAAGATCAAAGACAATTTTTAATATAACTCCGACTGGATTCGTCTGAAAGAAGAAAGTCATATACACCTAGGATGACTTGAGGGTAAGTAATTTATGGGCTAATTTTCATTTTTGGGTGAACTAACCCTTTAAGGTCCCTGCATTTGAGCAATGTTAATAGTAATGCTTGACTTAGGAAACACAGCTAAAAACATCTTTCATTTTAATGCCTTATAAGGACCCATATTCCAACTGTGGAAAACTGTGTCTGTTCTAATTCTCTCTGTCTCTTGCTTGTTTAGTATGGGCAATAAACAGCAGGCACATTTAGTGATTGATTGTTACACCCTGAACTTTGGTACTGACATTTAGATGGTTAGAGATAAATATAAATATATAAATGAGGACTCTCAGGAAGCATGATGTATGACAATAAATGATGGATTAGAATGAATACACAAACACACATAAGCAAGCAGGAGACTGATGGTGTGTGTGTGTGTGTGTGTGTGTGTGTGTCTGTGTGTGTGTGTGTGTGTGTGTATGTTGTCTTTGCTTGTTGCGTTGAGCTGACTAAAACATTCATTGGTTTATCGCTGATTTGTAAACACATAAAATGTGAAAAAAGGGGAATGTAAAAAAGTTCCACACTAGTGATAATATGAAAAAAATCAAATGTAATGAAAAATGCAGTTTTCTCGTAAATTCCATTAATTCCTATGCTGGCCAAAATGACCCGCGAGGGACACTTTTGTTACTTTTTTATTGCACCCATTTAAACTCCTCGAATCCACTCAAATTTGTTTTGAGTATTCCCGGTGCAAGTGTGACAGAAGTAAAGAAATCTTGGACCGGTACGATCAACACACGATTTTTAGAATTTTTTTTTTGAAAAAACTTTTTGGGTCAAAATGAGCCGAGGGACGGATCTTTGCAGCCTCATCTTTCGGAAGTGAAAATAAAACGTAGGACACAACGTCTTCTCGAAATACAGTTTAAACACACAAACAAGCTACAGTGTTTGAGGGCGGAGTCAAGTTGTTCGCGGCCAGCCAACGTAGAACATAGGAAATGTGTTACCCCGTGACGTGTAGCCTCTGACTCAGAAACGCTGTATTCAGCAATCTATTTTTTATTGTCAATGAAACTGTACAGAAAAAGTTCCAAGCACCAAGACAGGCCCCTAGCCTGTCTATTTTTAAGTCTCTTTTAAAAACCCATTTGTATTCATTGGCCTATTAGGATTATATTCTTGCCTATTGTATTTCCTATTTGTGTTTTAATTGTCTGGTTGCAGTTTTTGTATTACTAATTTTTATGATGATGTTTCTGTCTGTGTGTGTGTGTGTGTGTGTGTGTGTTGTCTTTGCTTGTTGCGTTGAGCTGACTAAACCATTCATTGGTTTATCGCTGATTTGTAAACACATAAAATGTGAAAAAAGGGGAATGTAAAAAAGTTCCACACTAGTGATAATATGTGACAAGTTCTTTCCAACTGCTGCGTCCAATCAGAACATGAACGGTCCTCCCACTGATCAGAATGGACCAGAACTGAACTCAGCGATACATCTCTGTCAGATCCCAACGGATCTCTCTGATCACAGACCTGGAATCAAATAATACAACAGTGCAGTCACTGTGTCAGGTGCAGACATTTGAAAATTGCATTTTTGGCCTTTGTTGTGTTATGGTACAAGAAACAAGAAAATTACAGGAATAGTTTCAAAAATAAAAATCATCAACATACTCTAATGTCATTGAAGTCCTCTATATTTTGCAGAATGTTCCCTTGTGAAAAGAAGTGCATTTAATTGTATTGCATTTTCACTTGTAGTGTGTTTCAAACCTTACAAGTATATACAGTATCTGAGAGCCCAATTAAGCGTACTTAAATAGAATACACTTTCATGACTATGTTTCTTAACACACTTTAGAAAGTGCACTTTTTAATTTCAAATTAAATTTGACTTATTTTACATTTATAGTTTTACGTGTTATATTTTAAATCATTGTGTTTTAAATATTTTGTCGTGCTTTAACCAAGTACTCTTATTTTGATGTGTTGACTAACATACTAAAGCGAATGTAAAGCACTTGATTATATGGTCAGTCTTGTGGCTGTTTTAAATGTGCTATATAAATAAAGTAAACTTGAAACTTCCAACTTAAGCTATGACATCAATGGATCTAATCAAACAATCAAAGGTGGTACTTGGCTTGCAAAAAAAATTGAGTCACTGCTTTATGATATTTTGAGCTCTATATATATGGTTCATATCCCTCCGGTAACACTTTAATATCCAATTCTCACTATTAACTAGTTGCTTATTAACATGTATATTACTAGCATATTGACTGTTTATTAGTACTTATTAGGCACATATTAATGCTTTATTCTGCATGAACATATTCTAGATCCCTTAACCCATCCCAATACCTAAACTTAACAATTACCTCACTAACTATTAATAAGCAGCAAATTAGGAGTATATTGATTTAATAGTGAATACTGTATGTGTTCTCTATTTTAAAGTGTTACCATCCCTCCTTCAGTGTAAGTCTAAGGCATGTTTTTTGTCCATTTTATCATCCATCTGATCATAAGACCAATTAAAACAAGTCTGCACAATTTGAGGCAACATTTATGACCTTTATATTTCATTCAAACTTAAAGGGTTAGTTCACCCAAAAATGAAAATTATAGTTTTACGTGTTATATTTTAAATCATTGTGTTTTAAATATTTTGTCGTGCTTTAACCAAGTACTCTTATTTTGATGTGTTGACTAACATACTAAAGCGAATGTAAAGCACTTGATTATATTTTTAACTGTAGTGTGTTATTTGATATTGCATTTAAAGTTAATATATTTTAAATGTACTTAAGTACAATTTCATCATTCATCATTACAAATGTTTAATTATATATATATATATATATATATATATATATACACACACACACACAAACAAAAAGAGAATTAAAACAAACAAACAAAAAACGTCCTGCTTGTGCTCATCCATATAATGGCAATGGATTAGTGACCAGCATCAAGAATAAAAAAAAAATAATAATAATAAACCCAAAAATATTACAGAATGGTTCCATGCAAAACGTGCCATTTATTCCAAGTTTTATGGGGGTATACGATAGGGTTTAGGGAAAATATAAAAATAATAAAATCCATTTCTTTGAGGTGAATATATCTGTTGTGTCCGTCGCAGCAACAAGTTATCACATTCACATTTATCAACTGTCATTGTGACTGTTCAGGAGATATTCACCTCAAGAAAGTACATGGATACGTTGAGTAAATGATGACAGTCATTTTTGAGTTGAACCACTGTTTATTCCAATTTTAAGTTCAGCAGCTGTAAAACATCATGTTAAGTATATTTAAGTGCTTATTTATAACTGAATTGTGAATTTATAACTGAATTGTGGGTAGTGTGGGCGAGAATATAAACACTTGCAAATGTCAACTGTAATAAACTTAATCACTGGCAGACGATTCTTTCCACACCAAGATTAAATTAAACACAGCAAGTTATTGCATCTGATGAACATCCCCTTCCTCTGCACACACACACACACACACACACACACACACATTTACTTAATATCTAAATGGGGACATTGCATGGACTTCTACTACTTTTATAAATACAGTAAACTCACACTAAAAAAATCCTTATGAATACACTAAACACACACTAAACACATCCAAAGCTGGCATGTTGTCCAAAAAAGTTTGATTTAAACCAGCATACTCTGACATTAGAGTATTTGGGTTTGGTCTCGTGGGTAAACACAAAGCTAGCTCGATGAACAGGGAAGTTCACTAAAGATTCAATTCTGCTCCATGGTCAAGATAAACAAACTTGGGAAAAAAATTTTTTTATTTTTTTTATCTAAACGATTTTTTTTTTACCCTTTTCCACCCATTCGAAAAGAGGTACAGCTGTACAGACCTCAAAGATAAACAACACACACACAAAAATGTATCTAGCTGCAGACATGTCGTAAATATTATATATAAACTTGCATACCTCTGCCTCTACCTCTAATACATAAACCATATATACTGTATATATATATATATATATATATATATATATATACTGTATATATATAATCATTTTAGTGTTGAAGACATCCCAGAATGAAAATTTCAGTTTTAGCAACAATTTTGCCTTCAAAGAATCAGCGATGTACTCTCAGTGCTATCAGGGTTTTTATTTTTTAATAAATAAATATAATAAAAAATCAAACTAAGCTGAAATAAAATAAACTTGTTTCAGTTAAATGCCAAGTCAGCATTTTTAAGTTGAAGTGCTAAAAATCACTAAAATTAAAACTGAAATAAAAAATAAATTAATGCTAAATCTAAAAAGGTTAATGAAAATGGCAAACTAAAATGCTATTTAAAATGAAAATGAAGAATGAGAATAAAAAAAAAATTCTAAATATCAATAAATGCTATATAAATACTACTAAAATAACACTGAAAAGTATAGCTAAGCAAACCCACACACACACACACACAGACAAACACACTTACTTTGGTATCACAGTATTAGTGGGGACAGCTTATAGGCGCATAGGTCTCAAAGATGTTAAATGAAATAAATGAAAATTCTGTCATCATTTACTCACTTTCATGTCATTCCAAACCTGTACCACTTTCTTTCTTTTTTTCTGAAGAACACAAAAGAAGATATTCTGAATAATTTTGACTTCCATTTTTTGGGAAAAAAATATATTTCTTAAATCATCTTTTTGTGTTTCACAGAAGAAAACAGCATACTAGTTTGGAATGACAGAATTTTCATTTTGGGGTGAACCATCCCTTTAAAGCAAAACTCACCCTGAAAACAGTGGCTTATTTATGAGCCTTTCAAATAATGTGGAACACTTTAGAAGTCAGTTTTGACATGTTGCACGTCTTATACATGTTATAAGACCAAAAAAAATAGTCCCTCACAAATATAAACAAAACCTGTACACAGTACACACACATACTTCCATGCACTCCCACACTAAGATAAGTGTGTTTTCTAATAATACCAACTAAATTACATTTGCAATATGATATTTTAAGTTTTCTTTTGCATGTTTCCTTCATCAGTCAGTTATTTAAACTGGCCAATCTGACAATGTTGATTACATTTACAGTGATTCTAGAGCAAGCCCTCCAGAGACATAAACACCCACCCACTCTCTCACACACACACACACACACACCAGAAATAACCCTAATAATGTTTATTTGTGGTGCACACACTGTGACAAGCTTGTGTCAATCACACACACAAACACACTCATTCCCCCTGCGGCCACTTGTACCACTTCTCGAATCTGGAGCTGCGAGCTTGTCAGGTGAATTTAAGTGTGATGTTGTGACACCACAGTAGTCATTAGCAGTTCTCTCTCTGTGTCGCTATCATAAATGACTGGTATGACAGGAGGATTATGGGTAGTAGAACGCCCCAGGCTCATTGCTCGCCCACAAAGAAACACTGCAGTTTTTATTATCCAGATTATCAGTCTGAACTCATACCCACTGCGGATATGACACAAAAAATATCAAAATGTACCATGGTATTAGGGTTTCGACATGGTACCACAGTACTGCAATGTTTTTGGACTGATATGGGACAGGTATGATGTTTCCATGTTAAAAAAAATATATATAAATAAATAAATAAGTACACTTTTAAAAAGAGTACTTATTATGGAATTAATATAATTTAAAAGAATATAATTAAGTGTGAACTGAATGTAATGTTTTTGGACACCAGATGTGTCCTCTGCACAATCTGACTTTGCTGCAGCCTGGAATTGAACTGGTTTTGTCTGGCTAGAAGAGAACTGGCCCCCCGACTGAGCCTGGTTTCTCCTAAGGTTTTTTCTCCATTCTGTCACCAATGGAGTTTCGGTTCCTTGCCGCTGTCGCCTCTGGCTTGCTTAGTTGGGGACACTTAATTTCCAGTGATATCGTCGACTTGATTGCAAAGATACTATTTAAACTGAACTGAGCTGGATGATGACATCACTGAATTCAATGATGAACTGCCTTTAACTGAAAATTGAGTGTTTACTATTGTCACTTTACATTATTGACACACTATTTTCCTAATTAATGCCGTACAGTTGCTTTGACACAATCTGTATTGTTAAAAGCGCTATATAAATAAAGGTGACTTGACTTGACACTTAACTGCATGTTAATTGCAATTAAATGAAAATGGTATATAGTTTAAAATGAAATGCAATTAGCTCAACTTTAGAGTGCTTTTTTGACCCACTTAAGTACATTTTCTCTTCATATGTAATTTCATAATTATTTATAATCTGTTGTTTTTAAAATATTGTTAAAATGTACTGCTGAATGTACTGACAAACATTTGTGGTAAACTTGTATGCTAAAACTATAATCAAGTAGTTTAGTCAACACATCAAAATAAGTGTACTTCTATAAAGCATGACAGAAGATTATTAAAACAACACAATTAAAATACTTTAAAAGTAAAACTTTTAATTTGACATTATTAAAAAGTGCAATAAGTGTGTTAAGAAAATTTGGGCCTGTGCAAATACCTACACTTGCGGTCCTGGCCACTTGCACGCAATAGGAAGTAAGTGTGCAAGACTGTCCCAGGTCTTAAAAACACCAAAGCGCAGTGCTCTTAACGCACACAAAATCCACACTATCTCAAATACCGCTTCGGAGAGAGACTTTTTTTTTGTCAAGTCATGTCACTTTTATTTATATAGTGCTTTATACGATACAGATTGTGTCAAAGCAGGTTTACAGTGTTAAACAGAAAATTCACGAGTTCACACTTACATATAATGAACTGAGTAAAGGTTATGCATATTTGGCGTGCTGTTCGGGGAGAGGGCTCCGAGCTCGGTAATTACTCTCAAACCCGGGGTACTCCCCCTGTCCGGGGAGAGGGGTCCGAGCTCGGTTTTTAGCCCGGACCCAGAGCACTCCCCCCCGAGTGCTCCTCCCCGTGCTGGGGTAGGAACGGGCTGAAGGTGAGGAGCCGGGGTGGTGGAGGGATGCTGAAAGACTAGAGATAGTGAAGTTAAGACTGCTTTGATTATTTATAGGGGTTCTCTCTTGTGCTGGTTGGATAGATGGTGTAATTACTGATGATGGATTGGCCATCTGCGCGTGCTCCTCCCGAAATTTGTTAATAAAACATCACATAGTGTCGATAATCCAAACAAAACTCAATTCTGCTGTAAAGCAGCTCTAAAAAGAGGACAATAATAAACAGTCAGTTTTTCAGTTAAAATCAGTTTATTGTTGATTCAGTGATGTCCTCATTCAGCTCAGTTCAGTTCTCTTCCAATAGTGTCTGTGCAATTAAGTCGATAGAATTGCCAAAAATTAAGTGTCCCCAACTAAGCTGTCATGAGACTTTTTGCTGAGACCTCGCACGATGTCACAGAAACCTTTCTAGTGTGTTACATATTAATGATAATTAGATATTTCATATAATTTGGTAGTAAAACATGAACTGTTGCACATTTTATTGGTGCAAAGATGGCTATGTGTATTTTGTACATTGTGCAACTGCTTTTTATCACTTACTTAGAAGCACCACAACTTAAATTGTTATTATATTGTGTCGTCAGTTATAGGGAGTACTGAGCAGACATTTAGAAGTTGATTTTAAAATACAAAATATTGAAAATCAAAATAAAGCTCTGTAAACACGTGCATTTTTACAACATAAAATTGTGTCCTATCAGGTTATGAAAAGTTCTACGCAAACTTGTGGTCTTTACGCTGAATTGAACACTTGGGCCAAATACAGGAAATATATCATGTAAGTAGACAAATGGTCAAGGGCAAAGACCGCAGGTGTGGGTATTTGGAAAGGCCCTTTAAGTATCCTTAAGTACACTTAAATGGCCTTTATATCATTAATATTATATTATCTGCAACTACTGTATTTTAAAGGAGACATATTATGCCCCTTTTTACAATATATAATATAAGTCTCTGGTGTCCCCAGAATGTGTCTGTGAAGTTTCAGCTCAAAATACTCCACAGATCATTTATTATATCATTTTGAAAATGCCTATTTTGAGTGGAAGCAGAAAGCTGTTTTTCGGCTTTCAGCTCAAAATACCCCACAGATGATTTATTATATCATTTTGAAAATGCCTATTTTGAGTGGAAGCCTAAAGCTGTTTTTCGGGTCGGTCTCTTTAAATGCAAATGAGCTGCTGCTCCCCGCCCCCTTTTCCAGAATAGAACTGCGCCTTTGCAGCTCGGACATGCTAAAAACATCTGTTTTGGTTCTGATTATCATGTTTATCGTGCTGAAATCATGTGTTTTTAACCATCTGAGTTTAAACTTCTACATTTTCTGAGCGCACACATCCGAAGCACACGGACAGAAAGCGGCTGTCACAGCATGTGAGTACTAAACTAAGTTCTCATTCACACACAAGTTTACGTTAAAAACGCACATGAGTTACAAAAACAGTCGGTTATGTCTGTGACGGTAAACTGCTGGAAAATATAAATCGCAGGTTGATTTTAGATCTGTGTGGAAGCAGCAATATACAGTAAATAAATCAATAAATCCAATGCTGTCTTGTCTCCTCTGAGGTTGGGACTCTAAACAGTGTTCTGTGCTCCTCTGTGCAGCCAAAGACAGAACAGTTAGCGTGTTTTGCTCAAACTTTCGCCATGGCATTAGAGCTGGTACACCGTTGTTTCTTGCGAAAACACAATGACAGCGCTGTGGGTGTATTACATTTACAGATTAAGGGGCGGTAATATTATAATGAGATCCCTTTGCCACGTCACCAAGGGAGCGAAATCAGACGCGCTCATTTTCTCAGACGCTTGCCGAAAAAGGATTCCCAAAACAAAGTTACTGGGTTAATCTTTTTCACATTTCCTTGGTTGGTAGATGCACCGGGGACCTGATTATAGCACTTAAAACCTGGAAAAGTCAGATTTTCATGATATGTCACCTTTAAGAAAATACATTTTAGGTTTGAAATACACTACAAGTGCACATTCAAAACAATTAAGAACACTTCTTTCTCACAAGGGATTCCTTGAAGTACCAAATGATATTCCATGGTATATATCAAAGTGGCATTGTATTACTATCTGATACCATAATACTTTTGGGTAAGCAGAGTTTTTAAGGCCACAAAACACTCAGTAAGAACTACCAAGCTACCAAATCAAAGTCTGCAATCAAAGAGTTGATACTTCAATGAAACATAACTGAAATGTTCAGTATGAAATAAAATCTCCCTCTAGGACTGGGATACCCTTCAAGAAAGTATTTGACATGGCACAGAGCGGAAAATATTGAGGGGAAAATAAAAATATTTCTTTTTGCCTAAGAGTTTGTTTAGTCATTTGGCTCAAGTGCTATATATTTCAAAAAGTATTACATAAGACATGTCACACAAATCTCTTTGTGAAACATAAACCTGTCTATCATACAAAGAAAGATGTGTGCTGTATTTAAAACCAGTCCATCTAATTTTCCTACAGATGCTCATTTAAGGTCAATATGCAAACACATGAACAAACAAAAGATCCACTGAACCAACCAAAGAGCCAACAATTTTTTGAAATGATAAAACAAAATGATAAAACTGGCTATAGTTCGAAACAAAAACAAAAAAATAAGACAAAACAGGTATTGGACAGATATGATATTGAAAAAGATGTACACTTTTAAAAATAGTACATATTATGGAAATAATGTAATTTAAAAGAAAATACTTAAGTTCGAACTGAATGTAATGCTTTTGGACACTTAACTACATGTTAAATGTTGTATAGTTTAAAATTAAATGCAATTAGCTGAACTTCAGAGTGCTTTTTTGACCCACTTAAGTACGTATTCATATGCAATTTCATAATTAGTTATAATCTTGTTGTCCTTTAAATATAGTTAAAGTGTATTGCTGAATGTACTGACAAGCATTTGTGGTAAATTTGTATGTTAAAATTATAACCAAGAACTTTACATATCAAAATCATACAGAATTAGTGATTTCACTTAGTGTCGACCAGCATACACAGTGCAGCATCTGATCTCTGCACACCACAGCAACAGCCTGAACACAGTAAACACAGTCTGGGGAGGACAGAAGAAAACAATGTGGTCAGAGCAGAATAAGATGGGGACAGATAGTCAGAGGATTAGTTTTAATTGGTCGGATGTAATCAAATCAGTCATAAGCGGGTTTGGCTTGGTGAGTGTGTGGAGGCCATGTAGGCTGCAAGAGCATTCCTTGTCCTCATTCTCCTCCTCCAGTTGTGTTCTTGTGTTCCAAACAATAGATAAGGATAGCAGGAAACCAGCACCCTATTATGACAGCAAAATACACAGGCCACTTGTTGAGAGATAATATCTGTACTGCTGGGAAATCCAGTGTTGCTGGTACCTGTGTTTTGGAAAACAGTACATATAGAATTTGAACAACTGTCATTTAATGAAGTTTTAAATATCTGCATCTCTTGTGTGTTCCCTTTTAAGGGGAAAATTCACTTGTTCCGTTTCTGCATGGAGTATTTCTGCATGTTCTTTTTTAATACCCACCCAAAATCCAAGGGTTCATAACAGCATTGTTAGCCAATGCTAGCAAACATCATTGCAAACTTTTGTGATTGGAACTACAGCTCTCGACCTGTGGTTAGAAGCATAGTTTCTTGTTACTATGACATGGGAACTTCAATTTATATATTTTAGCTTGTCAGCAGCAGGGGTGTGAAGTAACGAATTACAAATACTCACGTTACAGTAATTAAGTAGTTTTTATCAGTAATTGTACTTTTTTGAGTAGTTTAAAAATTGTGTACTTTTACTTTTACTTGAGTACATTTTAAGTGATGTATCGGTACTTTTACTCCGCTATTTTCCTCCGTTTGTGTTCGTTACATGCTTATTTTAATTTTATTTTTATCCATCAACCTGATTGGATAGATAGTAATAGGTCTCGTGACTTTCGTCAAATCAACAAATTCCTTCTTATTCATGTTCAAGTAAAGGTGCTTATTGCTGTGCTGCTGATTTAATAAGTCATAAAACACTATGATAATAATAAAGCTGTTTCGATTGTAAGAGCACTACTGTCTCTGAATATTGATGCAAATATCCAGACAGAAGGCATATTTGAAGGTCATCACATCAGCGTCTGCTATGTCATGACTTGAAGGATTGTGTGCATTTTTCCTTTAGCATTATTTTTCATTCATTTATTTATTTATTTTTAATCCATTTTATACAATCCGCCTTCATTTAGCAAGTGCACTCGCGCATAAACAATTTTCAAGTTCAACACTTTTTGTTCAGTTCAGTTGTGAATGATTCACCGAGACCACCGCGGCTCAGCAAAGAGACATGCCTGTGCACTGTTCTAAACATTAATATTTTATGTGCAACAACAGCATATGCTGTCTCAGTGGTCTTACACATGATTTTAAATCTATTTTTTTCAAACTTTATGATTTAAATGGGGATGATTGTACTGAGAATAACTTTCATCTTTTCTTCAACTGAATACTGTTTCTGTGCTGTTTTGATGTATTTTAAAGAGTTGGCAGTCAAAATTAAAACTGCTGGATGATAGATATTCTTCATTCTTTATGACAAACAAGATAATGTGAATTACAGAATGTACAACGTTTTTAAAATGTATCAATTGCGGTGTACAGTGTTTATTATGATGGGGTAGAATCCACAGCTCAGTACTCACTACTCAATACTCGTGAGTACTTTTAAATAGGCTACTCTTTTACTCTTACTCAAGTACTTTTACTCTACTCACACTAAATTTTTTGGAAGGTAATGGTACTTTTACTTGAGTATATTTTTTCAGTACTCTTTCCACCACTGGTCAGCAGTGAAGTGAAGTAAGTCATCAGATGCCATGTTCATTACAGCAGCAGTTTTACAGCAAATTATGTTGTGGAGGAAGCTGTTTACTATGGAAGCCCGTTTCCACCATTGAATTAAAAAAAAAAATCTCACAACTTTTTTTCTCACAATTGCAAGCTTACTTCTCGCATTTCTGACTTTTTTTGCACAATTGCATGATATTAACTCACAATTGTGAATTATGAAGTCAGAATTGCGGGATATACACTCAAAATTGCAAGTTATAAGTCCAATTCTGAAGAAAAAAAGACTGACTATTTTCTTACAATTGCAAATTTATATCTCACAATTCTTACTTTATAACTCGCAATTGCATGTTATAAAGTCAGAATTGTGAGATATAAACTATGGTTTAGATTTTACTATGGTTTAGGGTCGTAACTAGCTAGTTAATTTACAATGGTGCATAATTTTAGCTTTTTCTTATGATCAGGAGTGCATTTTGTCGAAGCATTGTTAATCAAATATAATCACAAGTTCCGTAATTACCAACATAACTCAATAATTTGGTGTTTCCCAAAACCATATTTCAAGCAAACAATCACTTTTTGGAACTACAGCTCTCAACCTGTGGTTAGAAGCAGGGGCGAATTAACAGGGGAAAGGTTAGGACGGTCCCCTGGGAATGTGTCATTACTTTTGAATATATTTCAGTCTATATATTTTAGTGTATCATCAATCAGTGTCGTTTTTTGAAGAGTGCGCATGTGCATAAATGCATAAGAGAATCCCAGAATAGGACATAAGAGGGAACCCCTGATAAATCAAATATCAAATAAAGCAAAATGACAAGGAAAAAAATACTGAAGTACTCAGCAGGTGCCTTTTTTTTTACAGCATCATCTCAGAGATCTTGAATTGATTAATTAGTATTAAGTTATTACTCCACCACCTGCATGTGACATAATTAACAACAAATTTATATTGTTGAACCACTGTGGTTCAAACGACTGAGGTGTGACCAAGTTACTACGGTTTCGGGAAACAGTCGTGACTAGTTGGTTAGTTTCTCCAATGTTACATTGTAATAGTTAAGCAGCAAGTTACAGTTACAATGCACCCCTGGTCATGCCTCACTGAGGGTGTTTAGGGATGCAGTTTCATGCTTACTTTTTAATACAAATCGTACTTTGTAATTACAGTAAGCACATTTTCTCGCTTTTCACAAGTCAACAATATTTCATGGAGCAATTAATTTTGCATTGTCAATGGAAAGCAAATGGTGAACAGTTTTGTGTACATTATAATGTGATGAATCATTCAAGAGCCGTTTTTCATCAGATAATGGAGAAGACTGTCAAATGCCATATCTTGATAGTCGACAGCATCCTCTGCAATTTAGCACTCAGAATCGGCCTGTGAAAAGGAGAACTGCGACGTGCTAACTATCTTCAGTGCACATTTATTTTGGAATTGTTTATGCCTTCACCTGTTTTGCATAATTGCTTCAGTGAATCTATGTTAAACCAACACAGACAGTTCATGCACATAAACACTCTCAGTGACTGACTGAAATTCATTATTAGTGAACTCCTCTTGCACACTTTCAGATTGTTTTTACCTGCATGACCTTCTAAAGCCCCTGATAACTTTATGGCCCAGAGAGCAGAAAGAGCAGAAATGCCTGTGTAGTGGGTCAGTGTCAGGTTGGTCTGGTGTTTGTTGATGCCACAGGTCGTGTCTGTCACTCACTGACTTTACATAATGACAGAGAGAGATGCCAAACAAAGCCTCGATTCACAACAACAACAAACGACAGCGCTGACACAGATGCAGAAACAGTCAAATGCCTGTGCACTGCAAAACCAACTGCCAGGGGTGTCAGAGCCTGGCAGTTTAAGAATAGTTTAAGTTTATTAGTTTAAGAATTGGCTTTGGAAAATTCAGTGTTGGTTAATCTGAATATTGTGGCACCACAAAAAATACGGTGGAAAATATAGAAAGACAAAACATGTTTTGTGCTGCCTGTTTCTACAATAATAAATGTTTTAGTTTTGTTATAAATATAAATAGTTTTGGTAACATGCTTTACATCTAAACAAAATATAACATATTTAATATAAATATATATATTGTGAAATTGTGAAGTGGAATCAGAATCATAATCATAATCAATACATTCTTTATAATTTTTATTCCTGAACGTGATATCATAGACTAGCCCTGATCAAAAGACAAACAGTAATAGTAATATTAAGGGTTACAGACAGATGGGATGCCACACCTTTCATAATAGATCATAATAATTTATTTAGTCATTAATTGAGTTTTTCAAGAACATTTTTACCCTCTCACATTGTGAATGTTACAACATATCCTGACCAGGTGCGATGTGATTAAGCTAAGCAATACAAGTAATCCCTTCCATGTAAATTGAAGCAACACAACATTTGGTCTGCTTTCTATTTCTGGTGCATTTGTCCAAAGAGAAATCTTATTTGTCCAAAAGCCCGCTCCATTCAGTTGTACATTAAACATCAAATATGCTCTGATCAGCTGTGCTTCAGGTCGCACACCATTTCTGCTTTTAGAGTGGAAAGATAAATTACTTGTTGCTGAAAATGTATTGTGTCACACCTGTTTAGGACAATGTATTGACCAGTATGTTGACCTAGTGCATCATTTATATCAAAAGGAACATCCTTTTTTTATAATATAAACCCTTTAAGTGATGCCAACATGAGATGCCAACCAAGGTCTCTTCACTGGAAACACAAATGCCAGCACAGCAACATAATAATTAATAATAATAATAATTTATGCATTTAGCAGACGCTTTTATCCAAAGCGACTTACAGTGCATTCAGGCTATACATTTTTTACCAGTATGTGTGTTCCCTGGGAATCGAACCCACGACCTTTTGCGCTGCTAACGCAATGCTCTACCACTGAGCCACAGGAACATAAAATATATGAATATATGAATAGCACTGCTTTTTATAGTCTGCGTTTAAACAAAGTTATGTCATGAAACTCGCAGGTCCATAGGTTATAACTCAGTCTGATATAATTACATCATCATTCACATGACGCAGCTGATTGGTTTCTTTTCGCACCAGCAGCCAATGAGCTTGCTGCTCAACATTCAAATAATTGCCCTCCACCTTCCACCTCCCCAGCTCCACCTGTATAGATCTGCTACAGGGTAATTTTATGTATGTTTTATATGGGGTAATTTCATATATGTTATATGTGCAGCAGCAGTATTTCATACTCAAGACCCTGCCCCTTTAATCAACGACTCTAAAGTGACATTTTTGGTCCGATCTAGATGCCCTCGGACTGTGATTTCATACACTTTAATACACTTTTAAAATATGCAGTTTGTAATAATGTCAAACTAAAAGTTTTACCTTAAAGTACATGTTAAATCATTGTTTTAATAATCGTCTGCTCTTCTTTAAAGAAGTACATTTATTTTGACGTGTTAACTAACATACTAAAGCACATGTCAAATACTTGATTATGATATTACATTTAAAGATTATATTTTAAATGTACTAAATTGTAATAAATGTGTAATTACAAACATACACAAATACATGACATACAAGTTTCAATAGAAATGACATTAAAGTATATTTTAGTTTACAATAAATACTTGTCAATGCATTCAACAGTACACTTTAACTATATTTCAAAGGCAATATAAGCTATTATGAAATTATCTATAGAGATGTACTTAAGTTTGACCTAAGTGGGTAAGAAAACACTCAATTTCAACAAATTGTATTTAATATAAAATTAATCAATTTAATATGAGCATTTAAATTATTTAATATAAAATTAAATAATAAATTTTCATTTAATTGTAAACTTAAAAGTATATTATTTCAGTAAAAAAAAAAAACTCTTTAAAAGTATGCTAGAGAATCAAGCCCATGACCTCATTGCAGCTAGTGTCATGCACTACAAGCTGAGCTACAGGAGCAGCAATTGTATAAACCAGTTTGTCATTCAGAGTGAACATCATCATTCCTGTCAGAGACACTAGCTAAAGGTCATGCCTCCACGATCAGATCGAGGTCACACCATCTCACCTGGCAGCTGGACGTGTGCGCATAGAGGTCAACCTCACTCTGGCTCTCTTTACATGAAGTAAGAGAGACTGGAGCCCGGGTCGGGCATTTGTGTGGCATTCAAGTGCCATTCTGTGGCATTCAGTGGCATTCCCAAATGACGTATTTTCCAGACCACCCCGCTGACATATAACAGTGATTTGTGTGAGGCAGTAAACGAGAGTGACAGCTCTCTGCAGAGGAGTACAGGAAGAAACCGATTTTCAAAATTTTTTTTCTGTACTGTTAATCATGTCTGTAGTATGTAATTTGAACTAGGAGGTATCTAAATAAAATTTGCTCTCAGATTGCCCATGCCTCCTACAGATAAACATGGCAAAACAATTCCCTCCTCCCTGTGCCATCACGCTCATCTCACAAAACCCTGAGATATTGAACATCATGATGGACGTATATGGTCACCATTGCTCTGTTCCCAAACCTAGCAAGCTGCCTTGTTGTCTACTGCCTACATCAGCAGCTACTTTTCTAAGGCAGCATCCTAACTGAAATAAGCTTGCGATCCCTTTGGGAATATTTGGATTTCTGCATTTATTACTCATAAAATGGGGTCTAAAACACAGTCTGACTAAACTAATAACTCACAAACAGTTTATTTTTAGATAACATACATCGAAAACATACTTTCTGGTCGATTCAAACTCATATGTAAAAGTCTATTGTGATGATGCAAAAATACAGCACAAAAATGTACAAAAAGAGGAACATGGTTAGACGGAAAACATTTCTGCAGCACGCTACCATGAGCGCTCTTAAAAAATATTTCTGTGAGGCATTTGAGTGTGTACTTCCTCAGAAAGTAATATACAGTACACAAGTGTTTCCTGTACTGCTCTTCACCCCTGCTGGATCTATATTGCCATGGCAAGAAATATCCCAGAATTTTTAGCTTGTAGTCTGAACTGTATAAAAATAAAATGAAACTGAATGGTAATAAAACACGTCTTTTTTGTCTTTAGGGGTTGCACGCAAAAAAAGGAACACACAACCTGAACAGTGTAGTCTGATTCACCAACAAATGACTTGTATGAGTTGGTTCTTTTAATAAAATGGTTTGAATCAGTCAGAAAAAATAATTCACTAAATTAACTAACTGATTCTGTCAGAATGGTTATTGAACCATCATAGCAAATTCCAGTGACATCTGAATCAAAGTGAAGCGAGAACTGTTCTTAACCTGCTTAAAATTGTTCAAACCACAATTGCTTTGTAATAAATGATATTTCATTATATAATATTTTAAAAAATATTACATTTAATAAATTATCAAATTTTATATGGATTAAAATCCATATACTGTGCGTGGTGAAAGGGGGAAAAAACTCTGTAGGAAACACTATTCATATTCATATTAGTTGTCAAGAAATCCCGAATAAGATTTATAAACTCTCCCTGAATGCAACCCATTTCTTTTCATTCTCCTATTTTTGGCTCAAATCTTATTATTGAGTTATTGAACGTGCAGTTTCCACCTCTACAACACCAGATCAGAGAGACAGCAAACCTCACAATGAAAGCTCTCACACACCCAGAGGAACTCTGGGTACTGCCCACAGTGTGTCAAACAGCACAGTCTCTCCAGCCTGACTAACAGCTTGTGCTAATATTATCACTGTCCATTAGACACTGTATAAATCATTAGTAAATCAACAGCTTTGCTGCCATCCGTTTGCACACATACGGTCACAGTGACACACCTACACTGGCTCAATAAAGTCCCTTTTTAAAAATGTAAATGTCATTGCATTACATAAAATCAGTTGCATTGGCCAATGTGATGCTAAACCTTTTCTAATTAACTTTTATAACTGCACAACCTGATAAATAAATAGATTATATTTCCAATAAAACTTGCTCAGCCTGAAATTATTTCCTTTTTTTTTCTGATGTCACTAAGCACTCTTATTTTACCATCTACTTTTTCATGCTTGTTTTGTAGTAAATCAGCTCAACTTAAAAAACAAAAAATCAATACTACTATGTTAATAATAATCAATACTATGTTAATAAAAAAAACTTCTCTTCCATCATTTCATTCAGATTTAAAATGAAAAGAGTGAAGATGGACTGAGATACAGAATTCAACATCAAAGGAATGTATCAGTCTTTAAAAAATGCTAGAACATTTAATTAAACAAGAACTGAATAGAGGTTACCACAATAATAAAGGTTCAGAAAAACATCCACACTTCTTTAAGCAAAATATTTTTAAAAGACAGATGGAATGTTTTATATTTGAAGTCTTTCAGCATGGTATTATATTGACAGAGATGTCTGTTAGACTGCCCTTGACATGGTTACTCAAAACGCTGCAGCGCATTTACAGAAAAATGTTCTGTAGAAAAATGTTCTGTAGAAAAACATTGTTGACATTCAAACTGACTTATGTGAGAGAGGAAAACATTTATTGGAGTGGTTAACTTTACTTTTTTCTTTGTTTGTATAGGGCAAGAGAGCTTCAACTCCAAGAGTTTGGCCCTTCAGGCCCAAAAGAAGATCTTAAGTAAAATGGCCACCATGGCCGTGGCAAACCTTCTAACAGACGATACCAGCAGCGAGATTCTGGACGAACTCTACAAGGCCAGTCGTGAATACACCAAGAGCAAGAAAAAAGCCCACAAGATCATCAAAGATGTCATCAAGATCGCCCTGAAGATTGGCATTCTCTATCGAAACCACCAGTTCAGTCCTGACGAGATGGAGACAGTCGAACGCTTCAAAAAGAAGATGAACCAGGCGGCCATGACAGTGGTGAGCTTTTACGAGGTGGAGTACACCTTCGACCGTGGCATTCTTTCTGAGCTGCTGATGGAATGTAGGGACCTTCTCCATGAGCTGGTGGAGCAGCACTTGACCATGCGCTCCCACGCGCGGATCGACCACGTTTTCAACCATTTCGCAGATGTGGATTTCCTGACCGAGCTGTACGGCCCGTCTGAAGAGTACAGACTTAACCTGAGGAAGATTTGTGATGGGATAAACAAATTCCTAGATGAGGGCACACTTTAACCTCCAGCTCACAGTTAGTCGGATGAGACTCCAGCAGGCTACTGGGAACTGAACTGCAGGATTTTACGCAACTTGTGTTCTTTGGTTTTTGTTTGAAATTCAGGCAGTCGTGATAACTTGATGATGTGATTGTTACCCAACCTGTAGGGATCGGAGTATGTGAGCAGAGTGGAGCGGCAACAATTTCTTCTCCGCGCTCCTAGCATTCAATAATCACTCCTCTCCAGCTCCGCTTTGGGTTCATCATTTCCTGCTCCTTGCTCAACTGATCAGAAACACCGCTCCGCCTTCGCTCCATGACGAAATTGGTGGCTAAAATACTTCAGAAGCCTATGTTTTGAAATATCTCAAAGTTCTGTTCAGAACTTATATTAAAGGGGTCATATGATGCTATTTTAAAGATCATTGTACTGTTCGGGTTTACAGTGTGGGGGCGTGTTAGAACGAGCCGTTTTAGGTAGGCGTGGTTAACTCCTTTCTTTTATAAAGAATATCTCTTTGGATTTGAGACTTTAGTCTTTGCAACTTTACAGATCTTCTTTATGCACCAAGAGCTTGTAACACTCCAAAGAGAAAGGAAAACTTGAAATCGCATCATATGACCCCTTTAAATTAATAATAAATACACAATACTAGAAGAATAGATTTATCGTGATTTATTGGAACACTACAATTAGCCGAAGTCTATATTAAATGACTGTTTAACTCACTTGTCTGTGCAGCGTGTTTCTACTCGGGCGAAGCTGAGGGTTGTAGTTATTTCAGAAACAGAAAGAATATGCTGTAACTTTTCCGTTTTTAAGCTGATAAATCACAGGACAGCGTTGACAATAATTTTCTGCATTCCTGAATGTTTATATGTGCTCATGATCTGTACGTTATGTGCGAGCTTGTGTGTTGTGTGTGCATGTTCAACAATGCACATTCGTTTAGAGCGGAGATTAACTACCTGTACAGTAAACTGTTTAAAACGTGAATTCACCCAATCAATATTGAGTACCCACATGCTACAAACAAACATGCCTGAGATATAACCTCCCGCACTCGTCCATCGCTGTCATTATAACCTTCACCTTCTTTCTGATTTGAGTGATAAACATACATCACAGAGACGTCTATTTGACATCTGCAAGACTTGTTTTTTAGTGTTTGCTCACCTGCAATACGTCTATAGGACGTTTCCTATCAGATGTCAAATTGACGTTTAGAAGATGTCTTTAAGATGTTTATGATTTAGAATGTATGTAAAACTGACATCTGGATGTCTATCAGATGTTTGTACACAGCAGATACTTTCCAGATGAAGCGATCTTTAACAGACATCTTGCAGACGTATGTGTGCTCTCTGGGATATCTGTCAAGCTAACTAATGATGTTTAATGCGTGAATTCTTCCTAAAATGCAGTTATATTATGGGCTGTTGGCATTAAATGTACTCGTGATGGAGCGGTAGTGGAGCGCTCCCAGAGCGAGTGAAAACCACGACGCTCCGACTTTCAAAAAATCCACTCCTCGCTCCAGTCGAAAAATTATGCCACTCCACTTCTCACTCCGCTCCCACTCCACTCCGCTCACATACTCTGGTAGGGATGGTCAACCAAATGCAGATTAAAAATCTGTTTAAGTGGATAACTTGAATGAATTGGTGTCCTGAAAACCTGTCCTTTGTGTGCAATTGCAGGAACGTTTGAAATTAGGAGCTCCTTTACATGCACTGTATGAAATTTGACCTACCTATCCTTTACGAATTGCCTAGCAATGCAACCCTAGCTTTCTTCTGTACATCCATAAGAAACAGTTAAGATGTCCAATTAATCTACTTGAAAGTTAAAGGGATATAGTTCATCCCAAAACGAACATTCTGTTGTCATTTACTCGATCTCATGATGTTCCAAACCTGTATGGCTTCATTTTTATTGTGGAACACAAAGGAGATGTTTAGCATAATCTATCGAGGTGTTCTAACAAATTTTAAAACATAACAAAATTTGGTGCAAATCAATCAGTTATGAAAGACGCAAAAAACAATGTCATTTGGTATTACTGATGGCAAACCAGACAGAATGTGTTCTCACAACACATTTGAATGTGAATCAATGTGAATGTGAACTGCTTCGAATATCATTGTCATTTTTAAAGTTTGACAGAGTCTGTCCCCATTCACTTTCTTTGCACCACCTCTTGGATTCTTCAGGAGAAATAAAGTCATGCAGGTTTAGAATGAGATAAGGGCAAGTAAATGAAGATGAAAATTATATATTTTTGGATGAACCATCCCTAAAACATTGAGAGCTTAAAAGAAAAAACGGTGCAAACCTTTGCTGAACAGAGCATACACCAAAAATAAATACATAACTGAAGTGCAGCAGAAAGATTGTAAATAAACTTTGGGGTTTTGGTCTTCTGTCTTTTGCCTTTGTAATGACTCTGTGTCACAGCAGCTACCATAATCCTGTGCTTAGTTTTTCCAGATCCTGATGTTTCAGAATATGTAAATGTGTGTATACGTACATGCAGAAGAGAAATGTGACTATTCCATAAGCCTGTTCAGTGACCCCAGAGTGTAGCACTATTATCTGTCATTAAACGATCCATATGAACTTCCTGTAGTGTCCTTTTGTCATTTCAGCTACTGTGATTGATCTGTGTTTGATTGGTCCACACTATTTAGCTAGTTAGAATAGTATGCTGTGTTCCATACAAAGCCAGATGTGGGATATTTCAACTTCAATATCGTTTCCCTGACCATATAGCATTCTGTTGCAATTTAGAAAGCAAATTTATTCAGATTTTCCAAGTGGGAAATTGGATGGATGAGTTAAATGGAATGCAACATTATTCTACTCAGCATGTTTGATTAACTAGAATAACTCTACAGGGACATCTTTGATGACCTTGGCTACGTTCACACTATCCGCGTTTGGGATTGACAACAGCATTTACTTATAGGTGTGAGTCTCAAAATGTCCTTACATTAGAGGCTTGAACACTATGGCCCGGTTTCACAAACGGGGCTTAGCTTAAGCCAGGACTAGGCCTTAGTTAAATTAAGATATTTAAGCAACTTTTACAAAAATGCCTTAGAAGAAAACATTACAGGTGTGCATCTTGACACAGAACAATGACACTGACATATTTTAAGATAAGTCAGAGCAAGATATTTTCAGTTGAGACAGCTCAAACATGCATTTTAGTCTGGGACTAGCTTAAGCCTTGTCTGTGAAATCGGAGGTATATGTATGAATATGCCATTTAAGTCAAGTCTTTCTATTTGTGACTATCACCTAAACAAAGTGACAGGAACTAAGGTAAATATCAAATATGGCCAAAACTGTCCAAAACTGCAAAGTCTTATCACATTTGACATCACAATAGTTCAATTGAGGTGCAATTTCATGTTAAAACTTCATTAACTGACGGCAGCGTTTACCTCAGGAAAAAGCAGAGAGTTTGAGTCGTATGTAGACCAAAAAACTGTCTGGAGTAGCTCCAGTGAAGGACAGTGACTGGATCTAAACCTTCAGATGACACGTAGCTCATATACTATACGTCTTTGTAAGTTTTAATTGTATCATCAACATTCAGAAGTACAACGTATTATGATCAATAACAATCTGCTTCTGCCATAATTCTTGACATAACAATTGACAAGCCCTGTTTCCCGCTGGTAATTATTACTCGTGCGCACAACTTGCAAATACGATCATTCTAACATGACGTGAATGCAGCTTTAGATGATGTGACTAATGGGAGTTCAGTTAAATCACTCTATTCAACCACAACTAAAGACACATTTCATACAACACAAAGAAGTTCTTGAAAATATAAAGCAGATCCTTTTAAATTAGAGAAGAGGGCTCACCATTCATGTCTGACAGTTTTAAAACTTCCTTTTCTACTAACATAGAGTTTTAATTCCTCTTTTCTGAACACAAAAAGAAGAGGACAGTCATTTGAATGTATCTGAAAGACCAGATTTAAAAAGCATTAAGACAGAAATGAAATTCAAGACAAAGACGCTTTCATGACAAACATCTGGTGAACATATCCTGTATTACTTGCCATTCATCCACTTTTAAAAGTGACTAAAGCACTCACTGGTCAAAATCCCCTGTCATTGCTGTACGAGCCAAGGGGTCAAGGTTTGGCTAGTTAACTTGGTCCAGTTAGTCCCTGCTGGTAGATGTTGTAACTACACGATTAAAGTATGTGGGGCAAAAGCTTCTTTCTCCATTGAAAGCATTCAAAATTATGAGAAAATAAAATTGAACATATATATATATATATATAAACATTTATGTCAATCTATATATATAACTATAACTATATATCAGTGCCCACATACTTTCAGCGACATTGATTTTTAAGTATTTTTTCCATTAATTTTTTCCAATTTAAAAAAAATCTTTGTTAATGCATTATAAGCCATGAACCAAGCCAACCAGTTAAAAGGTGAATCACAACATTACACACATTTACACCTTACACTGTATTTAACACCTTTAGTGAGGGAAAGAACTGCAATCACACAAAGCGTTGTGAATAACTTCATCCACTTTTAAAAGTGACTAAAGCACTCACTGGTCAAAATCCCCTGTCATTGCTGTACGAGCCAAGGGGTCAAGGTTTGGCTAGTTAACTTGGTCCAGTTAGTCCCTGCTGGTAGATGTTGTAACTACACGATTAAAGTATGTGGGGCAAAAGCTTCTTTCTCCATTGAAAGCACTCAAAATTATGAGAAAATAAAATTGAACATATATATATATATATATAAACATTTATGTCAATCTATATATATAACTATAACTATATATCAGTGCCCACATACTTTCAGCGACATTGATTTTTTAAGTATTTTTTCCATTAATTTTTTCCAATTTAAAAAAAATCTTTGTTAATACATTATAAGCCATGAACCAAGCCAACCAGTTAAAAGGTGAATCACAACATTACACACATTTACACCTTACACTGTATTTAACACCTTTAGTGAGGGAAAGAACTGCAATCACACAAAGCATTGTGAATAACAATCAAATTAAAAACAATTGAGAAATATAAAATAATTCATTTAAATTTGTTGATTATATCTATAGAAACAATATATTTTTTAAAGTTGTTGTTGTTTGCCAAATATGCTTATATATACAAATAAAAAGGAATTTTGATATAATTTGCAGTGCTTCATGGGTTGTGAGCATTCACTGCAAGCTCTTTTGGCGTGATTTGCTCACCATGACTCTCTCTGATTGGTGGAATTTTCTGTACAGCGTTAAATACAGTTATTTAAAAAAAAAAATAATGTGAACAGATGACTTTAATAAAAGCATATGCCATTGATTAACAACCAGTAGGTCTGTCTTTAAAAGTTTATAAGTTATCATTAAAAATCAATTTCCCTATGGAGAAAATTAGATTTTACTTCAGGAAGCCGACTGTTGCACTTAGTAATAAAGCAGATGTTTTGCCAGTGACCAATTTCTGGAGAATTAACTGAACTATACCATTAATTGCTTAAAGATATTTTTTAAACTGCTTAAGATTGTTTTTTAAACGATAACACAAAAGATGCCTCAAAGCGGGTTTTTTTTTTTCCCCCAAAGTCAATGGGTTCTGGTGTTGTTTTGAACCCAGCTGACTTTTATTGTATGGACAAAAAAACTTTTTGGGGGAACAAATTATCCCCAAAAAATTTGCACAGAAAAAGTGACATGCATAAGCAGATTGTGTCTAGGCTTGCTAATGAGGAATGGCACTCATTTTTATAACAGCTCAGGATCTCCCACACAGTGGCTTCACAGATCGAGAATGTGGACTGAGAGCCCAAATTTAGCTCACAGCACTGGGTCGGGTCGCCCAGAAATGAAATAATTGTGGTATTAAAGAACAGAAAGACTGTTGGGCATCAACAAGCTACAAATCAACCCACACACTCAACACCCCCTCACAGTGTGCACTAACAGGGGAGCCTTAGTAAGAGGAATGACAGAGCGCAGATCAACGCTGTGGGGAAGCGCAGGGTTGCCAGGTCTGCATAACAAAACTAGCCCAAATATAACCATTCAAAAATAACCCAATGACTAGGGCTGCACGATAAATCGCATGCGATATTTAAGGCGCATCTTGTCAGTAAAGCCGGTTCTGTAATCAGCGGTAAATCTCCATCACGTGCGGGTTTTCTCATTGAGCTGCATTAACTACACTGTGTAGTTAATGCTGCTCAATGTGAAAGCACGCACGTGATGGAGATTTACCGCTGATTACAGAACCGGCTTTTCTGACAAGATGCGCGTTAAATATCGAATGCGATTTATTGTGCAGCCCTACCAATGACCATCCCAAATATCAAAACTCAAAATATGCAATTCCCATACCTAAAATACATTTATATACAGTCACTCTTATGCAAACTGAAAACTACTATCATAAACGCAGCTCAAAGGCTCCCTATGCCAGTGGATCTTCTTTACAAAACTTAACACACAGTAGCAAAGTTTTGTCATTGGTTCAATAAAAGCATTTCAATCAAATATGATTTGCAATATGTCAAACCTTAAACCCGCGGGTGAAAAAAAATTAAAAATCAACCGGCAGCAACACTTTAAAAGCAGCACAATTTTGCATGGAAACCACAGACTTCCATGGGGAAAAGTTATTATTATTATTATTATTTTAATATCATAGGGCTAGACTGACTCGTTAAATGAATCAGTTTATTAAATGATTTGAAACGATTAGAAACTGATGGTTTTCACTGGCTGTGAGGTGTAGTGTTGGGCAGTAACTATAGTTACTTGTAACTAGTTACAGTACTAATATTACTTTTTGCAGTAACTAGTAGTGTAACTAATTACTATTAAGATTTCGGTAACACTTTATTTTAAGGTGTCCTTGATACACGTTACATGTACTATTTTAATCACTATTAATTATGCATAATGCAAGTAACCCTAAGCCAGACCCTGTCCTAACCTAAAACCATATAGTAAGTAGATGTAGTTAATTAATATTACATTAATTAAATGTATTATTACACTGTAACAAGGACACCTTAAAATAAATTGTAACCCAGATTTCAAGATAATAATATTACAGTAACCATCCATGAAACAGCTCGTTACTTAGTTACTTCTGATGCCTCAACCCCTATGCTGATTTGAAATCCAACAATTCCTAGATTTATTTTCATAATTGTCATGACTCGCACAGGCACATGAAGTCACCAGTGCATCTGGAAAGCTTTGAATATGGAAAAGCTTACAATCAGGGCATGGAAACATTGCCATTACACCGATTTTGTCAGGAGAAAAGGTGATCTGAACACAGTTGTGTAAGGTGTGGCATTATGGAAGTTGTGGCATTACTTTACTCTGGCATTACATGGCTTGCCCAACCACATACATCTGATCCAGATATAAATCATATTACTATAATTAAAAATCTTATTAACTTATGTGATTTCTTTTGATAAAATACTTCATGAAATATAATCATATAGGCCTGTGGGTAACAGATAAATTATAGCTACAATTAGCTTCAAGCTACACGTGACAATTAATACAACACGTTTACTTAAAAGTCACTATCAATCAATCAATCAACCCCTATGCTGAAGTAATAACATAGAGAATCTATGGGGTATTGTCAAGAGGAAAATGAGAAACAAGAGACCAAAAAATGTAGATGAGCTGAAGGCCACTGTCAAAGAAACCTGGGCTTCCATACCACCTCAGTAGTGCCACAAACTGATCACCTCCATGCTACGCCGAATTGAGGCAGTAATTAAAGCAGAAGGAGACCCTACCAAGTTATTGAGTACATGTACAGTAAATGAACATACTTTCCAGAAGGCCAACAATTCACTAGAAATGTTTTTTTTATTGGTCTTATGGAGTATTCTAATTTGTTGAGATAGTGAGTTGGTGGGTTTTTGTTAAATGTGAGCCAAAATCATCACAATTAAAAGAACCAAAGACTTAAACAACTTCAGTCTGTGTGCATTGAATTTATTTAATACACGAGTTTCACAATTTGAGTTGAATTACTGAAATAAATGAACTTTTCCACGACATTCTAATTTATTGAGATGCACCTGTACAACATCTGTGGGACGTGAAGGAAAAGTAATGTAACTAGTAGTGTAAATAATTACTGTTGCCAGAATGTAATAAGTAATAATATTACTTTTGAAAAGAGTAACTAGTAACGAGTAATAAATTACATTTTTGGAGTAACGAGCCCAACACTGGGTGTAGTAAAGTACATTGGTGAAATAAATTATTGTTGTCATAAAAAATTGTTCCCATAAAAATGTCTCACTTTCACTAACTAGGATGACAAATTGTCTTAAATGTTGTTTTTGGTGTGGTTATTGTTCCAGTATTTTTACTTTGTTACATTTTGTTCTCCCTCATAAAAAAAAGAGTGATTCACGAACGCTTTTTGAAACACTCGAATCATTAGAAATATCAGCTCAAAAGAGCGATTCATTTGTGAGTCATGACTTTGATCTTCTGACCGTTAGTCAAACTTGCTTTCGAAAGACGATTTTCTCTCCTCTGTCTAATCTATAGTTACTCTGAACTTTCATAGTGCGGCTCTATATTTGAATATCTTTGAATAAAAGGAAAACTGCTCTATAATTACACCCATGACAGAAAGAGGGCGGGATGGAGAGAGAGAGTTGAACACTCTGGTTTTAATCTCTTTATAACACCCACCAACTAACTCTCTCACAGACCACCCACCTCTGCTCCATGATTCACTATGAACACGCCAGCCAGCCAGAGACTCAACCGCACATAAACTTACACACACACTTAGACAGACACTCTTTGTTTACACAAATCATAACAGTGCATGATTAAAATTTACAAACTGATTTTAGTATCCTAAAGGTGTCTTTGGAGAAAAGAGAATCACACTGTTAGATGAAAGAACATAAGGGCCATCTTTAGAAATAGCTTTATATGGATTTATTAGTACATACAAAGCTGGTATTCACATATCAAACAGTCAAAACACAACAAAAGTATCTGAACTCTACAACAAAAAACCCTGTACAACAAACCCTGCAAATTAGTGGTGCAAACTGTTCACCTGGAAAACAAATGTTGCTTAAAATATCCATACATACAGCGTAGTCACAGAAGAACAGAAACAGATGTTCTCTCTGCAGACATCCTATGATATAAGCAGACTTTAACATGACATGAACTTTTAGTATGTGTTGAATAACTCATCTGAGATAAACAATCAGTGAAACTCCCGCTACATTTTTTTTCTCTATTTTTCCTGCATTTATTTTTTACTAACGATGTTGCGTGAGATTAGTTCTTTCATGATCTCATTGGTTCCTCCGAAGATGGGTGTAACTCTGGAGTCTGCAAAAGCCCTGAAAGACAGCACATAAGACAACCATTATGAGTCAAGACTGAAAGTCTGGCTGGGTGAATCTCAAGAATGTTAAGGTCATATTTCACCTCAAAATTATATTAACTGAAGCCTATTTTTAGGATCATTAAGATTTTTTTACATAGTGACATTTTTATGGCAAGCACATTTCCCCTCAAATTCTCATTATCATTATGAAAAATATTCATTCTCATTACTGTAACACATAAGAGATACTTCAAATATCTATGAATATTTCACAATTTAAATAATATATACTTTTTTACATTCTAGTAACGAGGACAATAAATCTATTCAACTTTCATATAAAAAAATAAGAATTTGGGGAGAAAATATGCTTCATTGTCATGAACGTTATATACTTTTTTACTTTTACTTTACTTTTAGTCATTTAGCAGACGCTTTTATCCAAAGCGACTTACAAATAAGAAAAAGTAATTAAAACTAAAAGCTAAAACTCTATAAATACTATATATATATATACACACACATTTAAGAAAATAAAAGAAATTAAATAAAAATGACAAATGAATAGTTTATAAAAACCTGAAACAGAAGTGGAAAGAGGAGAGATAAAAAGCGATACTTATGTCCTTTGCCGGTGTCGTCGCACGGTAGAGTCGATGGTCTTTACACTCTTCGGTCTTCACACGACCGCAGCCGCGACCGCTTCCGCGGTAAACTAAGCTTCTTTTTAATTAGTTTAACAAAACTCAAATTGAATTCAGCTGGACACACTTTCCTGTTTATCCCAACAAATGGCCAAGCAAAGGGCACGACACTGACAATGTACGCGATACAGTACGAGACCAAACGCCATTTCAGCACGTCTCCACACAGTAAACAAAACAAGCGTTTCCTAGCAACATATATACACTTAATGGTTCAAAAAAACAGGTTTCATTTTTTTGTGGAACACATACTGTATATTTTATATATATATATATTATATTTTTATCTCATTTTGGGATGAGCTAACCTCTAAAGCTGTATTTATATTGCATTAAAACACCAGCAGATTTTTAAAGACTCTCATCATGTATGAATATCCCAGGAGGTTCTGAAAGAGGCATTTTACACCTGCACAGGGTACATCTGATGCCAACAAAATATACAAATATACACCAACAGACTGCAGTTATCAAGAGTGACTAATCAAATGACAATTCAAATGAACCCAGTTTTAGCTCCATTTAAAGAGTGTGAGAGATATTGTGGTGTTGCTGTGCAGAGCTGAGAGAAACTCGCCCTCTGCTGGACACCAGAATAACAGTCAAGGAAATTCTCATCCCAACTCGTCACATATTGGCCCTGTCCCAAATGGCACACTTCATGTGCACTTTCGGTCTTGAGGACTTACAATGGCCGCTGCGTGCGCGTCCTTTAAATCCACAAGACCGTAGGGTGTCCCATTCGTCATTTTAGCTTTCAGAAGGGAGCACGCGAGCGCCCCCTTTCCGGCTGCTATGCGCCCTCGATGCGCACTTCTGCTGAGGCCGCAACCCTGTGAGCTACGCAGCTGAATTCTACCCGACAGTCAAAGCGGCATTACGTCATGAAAGTGTGGACTCAGAGGAAGACCATGAGGGTTTAGGGTGCCATTTGGGACAGGGCCATTGACGCTTGGCCAGGACCCCTTAGCGTCGCTTTTTAACACTCAGGGTACCCCTTTAGCGTCACGTTTCGACGTGCAGCGTACTCCATTGCTCTCAGTTGTTTGCGTCAGATCAAGACGCATTTAATGTTTTGCATGCATTTGTAAAAATATAAATCATTTTACATACATTTATACTTTCATAGATATTTTGGAGCACCTAACCCCACCCCTACCCTAAACCTACCCTCTCCTCAATAATATAAAACACATAACAGGCAAATAAAAGTAGAGTCACAGGTATTTATTGCAAAAACTGACCAAAAAAAAAAAAAGTAATAAAGTATTAGCCTACAAACAAGTTGTGTTGCATTCCAAGTCTTCTGAAGCCATACGATATCTTTATGCGAAGAACAGAGTAAATCATAAGGTTTTAATCACTGAAAATAATCCCGCTCCCTGAAAGGGATTGTTTACCCAAAAATGAAAATTACCCCATGATTTACTCACCCTCAAGCCATCCTAGGTGTATATGACTTTCTTCTTTCAGACGAATACAATTATTAGTTATATTAAAAAAATGTCCTGGCTCTTCCCAGATTTATAATGGCAGTAAATGGGGGTTGAGAGTTTGAAGCCCAAAAAAGTGCATCCATCCATCTTAGATCTTTATCCATAATTTAAACTTTATATACCATAATCTCATTCAAAAAGACACTCTCGAACATTAGCATGACACAATCGGTGACAAGACACACAAGAGCCAATGGCATTTCACAATCAAAGCTGATGTAATTTTTGAATTTGTGCACAGACTGCACACAAGATCTGAGCTTTACGGCAGATGAAGACGGTGATTGCGTCTGTTCCTCTCACAAATCAATCAATCGTTTTGCCTTGGAAGACTTAAATAACAAATTGTCCCTGTTGTTGTATCTGCCTGTTATATCCTGTGTTTTATATTGACAAATGGTTAGGTGTAGGGGTTGAGTTACGTGCTCAAAAAATTTGTAAATAGTGTAATGTAAATGTAAGTACAATTTTTGTGACTGTTTAAATTGAAAAAAAATAAATAAATAAATAGCACCCCAACATATATGCAATAATGGCAAAATTATTACCCAATATATAATATATTCATGACGATAAAATTCCCAAAGCCTTTTGTGTCTGCATATTGACGCCAAAGGTGTTTTATTTAAAGCAATGGAGGACCCTGCATGTCGAAAAATTATGCTAAAGGGGTACCCTCTATGTCAAAAAGTTATGAAAAGTGACAAAAAGTATTAAACTACTACTATTATTATTATTATTATTATGTGTATTATTATATAAATTATAAAAAATCAATACATATATTAATATTGCAGTACTACTATACTGTTACATTAAAAATACTATTTAATAATAATTATTATTTTATTTTACAGATCAACAGTAAAATTACAATATTAATGGCTGTCTCAATTTCTTTGCTTTCAAATGTTGAACAGCTTTCAGCTTTTATTTTGGTGGAAAACTGCTAGGAGAACTTGGAGCTTCTCTTTTGTTGACAACAGATTTACAGCATAAACGATTACAAACTTGGGAAGACGGTTGGAGCGTGTTGTGTTTTAAAATTCACATTAGCTGCTCTGAGCCACTAAAAACACTGCATCACAAGTTGCTCACGTGTAAAAGAACACAGTGCCGCACTTCAATCTGAAACACACCAACTATCAGCGTTTCATACAGTACACTCGCCAGTGCCAATATTTACTAGCATTTGCTGCTTGGCGTACGCTTGGGTGTTCACTGTTAGATGGCACTGCAAGCTTGTGCAGTGCTGTTGGAAGTTATGGTATACATGCATGAAATACATACAATTTAAACGCATTTGAAAAGGCAGCATTTTTTCTTGCATTTACATTGTTCATACTTCAACAATCACATTCCCGCAGCATGGGCATTCTAAATTTCTCCTTTTGTGTTTCATGGAAGAAATTCATTTGGGTTAGAAATGACATGAGGATACATGATGACAGAATTTTCATTCGTGGGTAAACTATCACTTTAACCACTGTATGCAATCACTGTCACAGAACAAACACTGCATTCTGGTTACAAGTGCAAGGTTGACCCATCAGTGCTGATGGTACACTTCTCAGTAACTGTTACTCACTTGGCTATCGGACACTCCCACATGTAGCCCGATCCACCGTGAAGCTGCAGGCACTGAGTAGCAACTCTATTCTGCAAATCTGTGGCCCTAGGGAGGGAAAAAGACTGTCACACACAAATCTGGTATTAAGTGTGCATAAAGATGCAAGAAAAGTGGTGCTTTCTATAGACTTCATCAGGCATGCAAAGCTTAACACAAAACTAATCCAAACGATAGCGCTTTTTAAAATCTGTTATTTGCCATTGTCACAATCAGTCAGCATGAAATGGAAGTTGCGACTGACATTACTTTTGTACTATAACGCATTTCTAAGTGAAACGACTTACTGAACAAGAATACATGTGGTGGGGAGATGAGATCTGGATGATAAAATCAGTTAGATTCAAATTTCAAAACACATAAGCTTTTGACCGTACTATACAGTGTTCAGTAGTGATGAGCGTTTTTGAAACTCCCAATCAATTAAACCACTTGCTTAGCAAAATGATTCATTATTTCATTAGTGTAAAAGTAGTGTATGAAGTACAGCTTACACAAAAGTCACTTTCAAACAAAGCAGCTTTCTGTATCATCTGTGTTGGGAAATATTTTGCCCTTAACCCTTGCCTTGCCCTTGCATTTTGCCCTTAAATATTTTGCCCACACAACCATTCACACCTCCAACTGTTGCCATCTGGTCGACGCTACAGAGCTCTGAGCACCAGAACGGCCAGACACAGGAACAGTTTCTTCCCTCAGGCCATCACAGGCACAGTTTCTTCCCTCAGGCCTCTCATGAACACTTGACAATAACTGTGGAACACACACTATTTATTCACTCATACACTTATTTATCTAACACACATACTCAGTCTACATTTCAATTTGCACATAATATACCTGTACATACAACTGTCTATTGTTCTATACCTGGACATACAATTGTCGATTGTCGATTTGTATATTTTTTATTCCTTATTTTACTTGTTCTATTTTTTATTTATTTTAATTAAAAAATTTTATTATCTGTGTTTTTTTTGTTTTGTCACTGTCATTCTGTTACACTGTGGAAGCTTCTGTCATGAAAACAAATTCCTCGTATGTGTAAACATACCTGGCAATAAAGCTCATTCTGATTCTGATTCTTAAGCGAAATTCCCAAACGCAAAGATTCCTATTGAAAGGACTGGATTTTGCCCACAAAACTTCCCCAAGCAATTGACCTATCGGTAAGCCCCTCCCCTCGAATGCAGATGAGCCAATGGCATTGAGTATCAGTTGCACGGGGACCGGAGGTCTACATTTTAGTGCCTCTCCATATTAAACTGGTTAAAAGTAAAATAACGTAATCTTACCCAGCGGTACATGAATCCTGGATGTTGTCATCTGCGATCGTGACGGCCGTAATGAGGCTTCTCTCGCTTGCATTGTGATCTGTAAACTCTCGCTTCCAAATTAATCTTGTTACCCACCATATTTATTTTTAAATCTTTTATATATCCCTCCATGGCATATTTAATTCCCACTTGAATGGTGGTAATTGTGTGTCCAAAATTTATCAAAAACATCTTGGGACAAGGTTTTCACACTGACAGCTGTCATAGTAAAACAGTTAGCAACTCCGTTTGTTTGTCCGAGTAAGCAACAGCAACTAATGGGGGCGGGGCTTACCGATAGGTCAATTGTAAATGTAACTGTACCTTTAGCCAATGCTTGGCAAACTACTCCAATTAGAAACAATTAACTTTCAAGCATGTGCAGTTAATAAAATTCATTCAAACTGACCAGAGATCACTCTTTCATGGGTTCACCAGATCAACGTCTCTAATGACAAACCATCAGAATTTTTTTTTACATTTTGAAACCAAGGATCATAACAGTATAACATGATAGAGCTTTGTTTGCAAAATCACATTACAGCTAGAATACACTACATGACATTTTCCCAGATTTTGCCCCGATTTGCTGTCTGGACAAGCGCCGCTTGTTGCCGAAAAGTTGTGATTTTTTTTTAGCTTTAGACTATGATTCCATCCAATCAGAGGATATCAAACGTCTAATATTTGAGCCGATTTTAGAGCACATTTTGTTTCATTTGTCATACGTCTCCTAACAACAAGGCGCATGTTTCTGCGTGACTTTGTTGTGTTCTGAACGACTTGAAAGTCTGGTATCGTGTGATACTCAGTCAGGATGCCCAGTTTTTCTCTGTAACTATTTACAAAGTCTGAAAGTGTATGATGCCTAGTGTTTTAAATTCTGTTCAGATTTGAAAAGTCTTGCAGTGGATTCCAGCCTTTACTTGGGTAGTTTGATACATGCTTCAATCCACTGATTCGAAACTAAAGTTTTCGAAGCTTCATGAAGCAGTTTCGAAAGCACCCTTCACTAGTGTTCGTCAGGTTTACTCATCAAGAGTCTCACCAATTTTTGGCCATGGACGCTGTGCTTGAGTCCAGATTCTTCTCACTGTGGAGCTGAAGGCAACTGTCAATAAAAGCTCGACCTACACATATGTCTGTTTTCAACTCAGCCAGTTTGTGCTGCACCACCTGAAAGACAGATAGACGATCAGTTATAGTTCTGATGATAATGAGACTTTAACCTGATTTAGTCCTCACTGTTTCTACTCATCCATATGTATAAATGAACAGTGTAATGGAGCTTATTCAATTTCTCTGAGCATCTGTCTCAAACTGCAGGCAGGATGGAGGGATACAATTACAAAGTGAGTGTGTGGCCGTGACCTTAAGTGAGGTTAAAAGCACACTAAACAAATGAGGAAACTAATTGTGAGGATCTGGCAGAGAAACTTAATACAACTGAAAGGATTTTTTTAAAGGGGTCATACTATGAAGAATCAAATTTTCTTTTCTTCTTTTATTTTTCATTAAAAAAAAGGAAATAATGCGGTGAAAATTCTATGAAACCAATCATACTATACAAATTGTTGCTTTATTGAAACCAAGTTGTTGCTCGTTCTGAAATTGCTGGGTTTCTGTCATCAAAAACTATAATGATTATCATTTACATGTCAACAAAGCCTATATAGTGTTCAGCTTGGTCCGCATAGTCACAACAAGGTAACAAAGTGGAAGTAGGACAGATACTAATCTCCAGAAGAACTAAAAATATTATCATTATTTGGTGAACTTTGACTCATTTTACTCGTAGTAAAATGTGTCAAACTTTACCAAACCTTTTGCTCTGGCTGGTTGTGTGTAGAACCTGCAACTCTGCAGATCCCTCTGAAGTTTATGTGTAGTTTGTTTCCTGCTCATTTCAGCCAAATCTTAATAGCTTTTGCAGCATATTTCAGTGCATATTGTTTTGTGAACCAGTCAATTAGGCTATTATAAAAGCATGGAACAGGTCAAAACTACATTAGTCTCGAGAGAACAGTGTTGTATCTCACATGTAAAATGGGCTTTTACATAGAAGTCTTAAAAGCACTGCAGCAAAAAGAAAAGAAAAGTGTAAAAACTGTAATAAAAACTACATAATGACAGTTCATGGTACAAGTAGTAAGTTTAAATTTTAAAATAAAATAATTTTAAAAAATG
>NW_015636039.1:291474-297393 GCF_001515625.1 Sinocyclocheilus rhinocerous | reverse complement strand
TATATATATATATATATATATATAAAATAAAATAAAATAAAATAAAATAATTATAGGATAACATTACCTCAGGAATTTACTGTATGAATAATATCTGGATTAACAATGTGTATGTTAATTATTTGTATTATTTATTTATAACTTCCAGAAATATTTTCTGTAGGCTAACATGAAATGGGACAAACTGTATGATGGAAAGACTTTAGAACCAAAGGAAACACTGTTTATTCTCAGCTTAAAACAGAAAAGCTTCATTGTTTATGTTGAAAAAAAAATGATGAAGAACTGATATAATAGATAAAACAGTATTTAAATGATTATTTAATTACTGATAACAAAAATTAAATGATTATTTAATTATTATTTTTGAACAGACAAGATGTCTCATGTCTGTAAAAAAAAAAAAAAAAGTACCACTTCTTTGAAAATGGTCAAAGGGACCATTTTTCTGAGTTTTTATTTACTTTAATATTGTAATCATTATCAACAAAAATTAGGAATACTGTGTTAGAAATGTGGACTCGCTTACTTTCAAATAAATACAAAAATAAATAAAGGTGATTTTTTTTTTTTTTTTTTTTTAATTTAACATGACCCCTTTATATTTACCTGCAGGTCAGCGATCGTCCTGCCGAATGCCTTCCGCTGCATCACAAAGTTCCTTGTCTCTTCAAACATGAACTCGCTGCTGGCAAGGGCCATGACTGCTATATTAAGGCGCTCCTGCAGAGTGACATAGAAAGAAAGAAACAAGCTGAAATCTCTCCCTATTCCTATTATTGTTCATTATAATGGAGTGTGAGCCTATTTGTAGAGCTTTTGAAATTCCCAGAATCTTAACCCCTCATATTTTGATATCTTATACCGACAATGCAATCCATGTACAAAAGATTTTCACAGGCGGATGCAATATGTGAGGGGGAATTGATTGGGTCCTACAGCAGGTTGTTAGAAAGACTGGGAGATTAACTCTATAATACAAATAATACTAATTTATGCTCAGTAAATTCTTCTAAAAAAGCAGCACTGTGCTTATAATCACTACTTTATCACTCATTACACGGAGGCAACTTCAGAGATACATTCACACAACTACCACAAACACACAAACCATTGAATCTGTTGCAGTATTGTCAAAAATAAGAATAGGAAAACTCAATAGAGAATAGGAAAACTGATATACCTGTGGCAGCTCGTTCATCATATAATAAAATCCTTTATTGACCTGACCCAACAAAGCTTCAGCGGGCAAACGCATATCCTCAAAAAACAGTTCAGCTGTATCCTGCATAGAAACAAAGACCCAATACATTTCTAACTAGACCTCTTTATTAATCTATACTAAACTATAAAATACATTTAATTCTTACATGTTTCAATAAATTCTAAGTGAACTCTTACACAAGCTGGCAACTGCATTTAAACAGAGGTTATGTATATGGAAAGCTTTAAGGGGAACCTGAGCTTTGAGTCCGAGCTTCTCCAGTTTGCGGCCTTTTTTGAAGCCCTTAGTGCCGCTGTCAACCAGGAACAGACTGATTCCATGAGCTGCTGTCTTTGCTTCACGGTTAGTCACAGCAACTACAATCACCATATCACTCATCCAGCCATTACTGATGAACACCTGAAAGAAAGTGACAGAAGTACTGTAGATGACTGTGGTTTAACAAAACCTGATGGAAAATTCAAAACAATTGAAAAAAATAACTAACCAACTAATTGACAGAAGATTCACTCAAAGCTATTTATTTATTTATTTTGATGTAAACACTGAACATAAACATTACAAGTGGACCTCAAGGAATATTATAAAATAAAAATTGCAGTTTATGACCCCTTTATATTTCATCCTGTTTCTCACAGGAAAATGCATGACTTGGAAGACTTGGACAACAGTGCAAGAATCGTGTGGACTAATTTATGATATTTATGGTGTTTTCCCCAAAAAGAAAAGCACGAAAATTCTACTGAATATTAACTACAGTACTGAGCTTTTATTAATGTAAAAAATTAGCTGGCTCCTTTAAGGAGAAAATAATCGATATTAGATCAATTATCTGCAAGGAAAAGCATGCTACATTTTTTTCCATTATGTTTCCATATGGTCTCCCCTATCATGTGAGATCTGCTCCTTCCTTGGACATTTTTAAGTCTAGACTTACTCATTGTGAATGTTAATGCATTAACTGAGGTTAACTAATGAGGTCTTATTGTAAAGTGATACCTATTGGTCTTTATAGTTCTTTTGCACTTTAATCTGTGTAAAACTTTTAACTTTATAAATTTTTCTGTATTGCTTTATTGCATTTAAATGTTCAGTTATTTTTGTTATAAGAAAAAAGTTATTAAACCTGTTATACTGTATTATGACAGCACTTTTTTAAAACGAAATTTCAATATCGTGATAATACCGTATACCGTGAGCAATATTCTTCAAATGATAAATGTTTGCTCCTTGACATGGGTTAAGTCCTAATATATTTTGTTTCACTCTGAAATGTATGCTGATTGACTCACTTGCTAACTAAAATACAGTTAGCAAGTGAGTCAATCAGTAGAATATACAAATCAAAATGTAATGTTCTTAAAATCGATCCTTGAGGTACCCCACATGACACTTCATAGTGTGTGTCTGAGTTGACATTTATAGATACAAAAAATACAAAACAAAACAAAAAACCCCTTTCACAAAGATATGAGATAAAGTGATTAAAAAACAATTCCATTGATGCCAACATGTTCATTTAAAGAATCTTGTATATCAAAGGCAGCACTTAAATCAAGTAGATCCAGAAGTGAAGGTTGTTTCTATCATGATTTGTTGTGATATCATTCACTACTTTTATTTGATTGATTGAAAAATTCTCTGCATCACAGAAGCCACTGTTCATACCTTGCTCCCATTAATAATCCAGTCAGTGCCATATTTTTTTGCAAATGTCTTCACTCCTTGAAGGTCACTTCAGAGAGAAAATTAAAGATGTAAACCAGCACGACACAAGGAACAAATGAATAGATCACAATAATATTCTGCAAGCATTAAAATGTGATGCACCCTGGGAGTCAGTGTCTTTGTATCTTTATAAGTATAATTTATTCTTTAATGTCATGCCTGCACTGAAGCCCACCTGCCGGCTCCAGGTTCGGTCATAGCGATGGCCCCGATGCATTTCCCAGCAGTCATCTGTGGAATATAGTGCTCGATCTGAGCCTTGGAGCCATAGTGACTGATATAAGGCATTACAACCTCAGAGTGGAGCGAGAACCCAGGACCACTGCAGTTACAGTACATTCTACAACACAAACAGAGCCAGAACACCTGCTACATTATACACACAAACACACAAAGCCAAGGAAAAAACCTAAATACATTCAGGGGTTGTGATCCATTCAAAAATGAAATGCATTTTAAATTCCAGTTCAATTCTAAATTTGAACTGAGGCAGCAAGCAGAACACAAGATTGGAATTCAAATTTGAAATTAAGGAAGTAGAATTACAACTGAATTGATTAAAAAAAACATATGCTGTAAGTTTAAAGCATGTAACCGGTTTACTACCATATTTTGATGCATTTCAATGTGAAGTATATTTTTAAAAGGCACAATATGTAAGTTTTCGCCGCTAGAGGTCGCATTTTCAAAACAATAACAAAGGCGAAGCTTGATGATGGAGAGTGGAATGATGGGAGATGTCGTTTTCACCATCCAGAGATGTCCGAATCATGTTCACGGATGTAATGAATTAATTTTTTTATTACCTGTACCTTCCAAAGTTATTCAAACAGCGAATAAATTATACAGAGAAAGCGAGCAAAGAACATTTACATTGTCAAGGAACAGTATATGACTGACTTAAGCCTAGCGCAAGTTTAAGCAGTGAGCACTCTCAAAAAACTCTGCTTATAATCAGTAAAGCTGTCTATACACTGTTTGATGAATGAATCTCCTACTTACATCATACGTACATCTGCATTTTGTTATTTATGATGAGAGAATTCGCGAGAGAGCAGAATTCAGTCAGTGAGCGCGCGCACTGAACAAGAAACTCAAATGTTTCAGCGATGACTTATCTGAACACCTCTTTTTTGTCATTGCATTTAAAAGTTCAACAGACTAGTGTGTGATTGGTTAAAATGCACAACACTGTAAAAACGCGGAAAAAGAATCATGGAGCAACATTGAGCAGATCTAAATTTAATGATGCATTCAACAATTTTCATTTTATTTTCATTTTATTTCCGACAGCCGTAAAGGATTTAGTTTAACTGTACAGCAGCATTTTTGTCCAAGTGTGTTGCCATAGTTTCTACAAGTGGATATTATGTCATTGATGGGCAACAATGAACCAGGACGAGCCATTATTTAAAATTGGAATTTCTCTAGATTTACAAATCCTTGGGAACTTCTGGTATAACGTAAGAACACAACTGCATGAAATAGATCACACCGTGTAAGTGGTTTTTGCATATTTTATTATGAAAATCTTACATATTGTGCCTTTAAATAATTATTCAAAAACATATCAAGCAGATGACTTGAGGTATTTCCAGAGACATTTGATGATATCAGTAATCAGTGATTAAAATGTCACCTGTAGAAATGTGTATTTAATTCATATATTTTAATTAATAATATTGAAATTAAATTTATGTCTGTATTCATTTGTTTCTATTATTCAATATTCTGTTTTATTATTACATTTAATATATTTTTATTTTACATTTTCAGATGTCTAATCAGCCCAATCAATTTATTTTATATTTTATTGCATAACTCCTGTTGTGTAACTGTGTTAAATTTCACTGAATAACAGTTTAGTAAATTCACCTTCCTGTCATTCAAATTCAAATTCCTGTGGGATGTCCCAATGAAATTCACACTCATGATTTAAAATGGAAAGGCAGTTTTAAAATTCAGAATTTTGCCTAATCCACTGAAGGGTCAGACAGGTAAGGGAGGAGCTACTGTGATAAACAGGTGAAGGCAGGGCTACTCACTGCTCCTCCCACACTATAGCAGCAGAAAGAAGGTCCCCTCCGATTCCTCCATGCTCCTCAGGTGTATATATTCCCAGTAATCCATGTTCTCCGGCCTTTTTCCAAACCTCTCTGCTGACCTCTCCAGCCTTCTCCCACCTATAACCATATATTTTGAGACACATTTTCATTCTGTATCTATAATGTCATATTCAGGATGAGAGAGCAATGAACCACACTGGTGACTTACTGAGCGTGATATGGAACAACTTCCTCCTGAAAGAACCGCCGCACATTTTGACGGAACAGGTCATGCTCCTCTGAGAAGATCCGTCTGGTGCCGATGTCCATCAGTGTCTTGGCCATGGGCGTTTCAGGTCGAAAAGGTGCTGTTGTTTCCCCATGCTGGACCTGCGCATGCTGCATTCTAGGAATCAAATTAACCCATTAAAATAGACTTTGCTATAGTTCTTTAAATATTCTAAATATATTATTACCATTGATATATCATCTTGTTTAATAATATATTCAGTCATATTCATTTATGTGGTACTCCAAGGTACTATAAAAGAAAACAACTGTCCATAAACAGAGAAGCATAATAACATTGTACTTTTTTGTGTAGTATTCCTCAAAAAGGTGCATTAATTTGCATTCCAATTTCATTCTGAAAAACATTTACTTTGAATGTAAGAAACACCAGTGTAATTTGAAAATGCACATATTAACCCTGATTAATCATTTTTGTTTGTTATTTTTAACCATTCCGGGTGTGATGTTACAACCAAACCACGATGAGATGATTTATTTTTTGACCCTTTCCCATAATTTTACATATAGCTGCCCTCTTTATTTGTCATTATGATAATATAAATTCAACATTTATGATTAAATTGGTAATATTGAAAAAGATCTTCTATTGCAAATACATAATGTGTGTGT
>NW_015636039.1:260418-291410 GCF_001515625.1 Sinocyclocheilus rhinocerous | reverse complement strand
GGGGGGGGGGGGGGGGAATCATATTTACTGTAGAAAGTTAACGTTACCAGGAAAAAATAAAATAATACGATTTCTTATATGGTCGAGCTTATTAAGTTGCCTTACCATATAAAATAAAATTATGCTTTATTTTAAAAGACAACGTAATGTCTTTAGAGGTACTTTTAGCTTTACTTTTACACCGATGTATTAGTAACAACACCTAGCCTATCAGTTTTCTTATGAATTAATCAATAAAGTGTTATTCATAAGTAAAAATGTATTCTTTTTCCTTTGTGAATTATTAATTCATGCATCAGAGAAATAAATAACTAACTAAAACGCGAGCAACTAAAATGAACTATTTCTATGAACTATGATGAAACATAACTATGGTAAAACATGAAAGGTAATGAAAACAATAAGACAACACAAATGAGACTCACCTCGACATCACGCTAAACGCCTGTTTACTCCGCAAATAAAAAAATTTCGTCGCAGGAGAAAAACTCCTTAGTGTCTTTATTGCAAACATACTGATGTGGACGTGATCAACTCAAACGCTGACAGGTAAGGTAAGGTAAGGTAAATCAAATCTTCTTCTTCTTCTTCTTCTTCTTCTTCTTCTTCTTCTTCTTCTTCTTCTTCTTCTTCTTCTTCTTCTTCTTCTTCTTCTTGTACGATTTAATGGCGGTTGACAAGCCAACTTAAGTAAAATTTCGCAATAAAAGAAAAGACTCTTACGTCTAAAGACTTAAAGACAACACATCAAAATAAGAGTCCCTTTTCTCTAACGCCGTTGATGTCAATTTGAAGTAAACAGAACCTTTTCACAAGACTGTGATGACGCGTTTCAACGGTCAATCTTAAATCCTCCAACGTTTTTTTGTATTTTCATTTTTTAATGTATGTACATTTATAACACTGTACTTTGCATTATATTACCTTTGCATCAAATTACAAAAAACTAGTTAACGCTAATGTGAGGGTGTTTTTTTTATGTAACTTCTTGGTGAGACAGTATTTACTGGGTAAATTCCAGACCTCTTTCCATATGTTTATCGCTGATTTATTTATTTATTTATTATTATCTTTTTTTTTTTTTTTTTTACTAATGCGAGGGTATTTCTAATACAGCGTCTATGGGAGTGACGGTAAATTTGACATCGTTTCTCTCTATGACTGCCGTTATCATTCTCTCTCTCTTCATATTGTTTTTTTCAAAGTCATTAAAACACTATCATGGAGTTTTTATTTTGCTATTTGAGCAAATGGGTTTACTCTGTTACTGAAGCCTGATTTGTTCACATTCCTGTAGCTTCACAGACTAATGGCGCATCAATCTGCCAAAAGGGGAAGAGCCGACCTCTATATAAATCAGCTCTGAGTGCTATTTCATCAGAATCTTTCGACTGAAGCGACAGTCATCGATTCGCGTACAGCCTTATATCACGGCAGCCTACGCAAAGCCCGTTCCCTTATCTCGGGGAACTGAGGTTACGTTATTAACCAAAGTGTTCCCTTTCGAACGGTCCCTACCGTTGTGCCACTGACATTTTGGGGAACGCATCCTATAGCGCCGTGCTATGAGCAGATGAAGAACGAAGCCACTCTGCGAGCCCAGCCCTGGAGCACCCATACTGAGGGCTCCTATAAGCATGAGGCAATAATGAGACCCAAGCCATTCAAGCTGGGGACTACATAATAAGGATGTCCCAGGTTTTTTTTGCCCCTGATCTGATCCAAGTCTTTGAATATTGAGTATCTGCCGATAAATAGTCCCGATCCGATACTTGTATATTCCTATAGGAATGTATGTTTTTTGCACACTTCAAGTACATTAAAGTTATTAAAATCAATCCAATGTATACAGAGTTGTGCAGAGAGTAAAAGTAATATATGTATGTATATTACAAGATACACTCTCTCTCTATGCACATATATATATATATATATATGCATACACCGTAAACAGACTTTTTGGTCACAATTATGAATATGGGACTACATTATATAAACGTCTTGTATTTTATATGTTTAATAAGCAAAGTAATTGCAACATAAAGTGAAGATAAAAAACATTAGAATGTTAGAAAACATGAAGCTCCTGGTGTCAGAACACCAGTCTGTCAGTCAAGGCTACTTGATTGGCCCCGATCCCGATCCTTGAGATCGGCTCGGGACATCCCTACTACATAATATAACCCTTTCCACTCACAAGGGGATTGGGTAGAGTTAAGCAGACAGAATCCGTGCTTGCAGGGCAGGGACGTCCAAGTTATAAAACCTAGTGAAGGTAGACAGCAACGACCGCACAAATGTCACCAATAGAAATCCCACTGGACCACGCCAAGGAGAAGGCCATTCCTCTGGTGGAGTGGGCCCTCACACCTATAGGGCACTGCAAACCCACTGAGGCATAAGCCAGGGCTATAGCATCAACTATCCTGCAAGATAGTCTCTGCTTCGTAACCGGCAACCCTTGAGAGCGGCCTCCGAAGCATACAAATAGCTGCTCTGAGTGCCTAAATGGGTCAGAGCGCTCAACATGCACTCTAAGAGCCCGAACCGGGCAGAGTGGATTAGTACCCTGCTCCCCTTCTGAATTGGGGAGCACTAGGAGGGTAATGACTTGTGCTCTGAATGGAGTGGAGAGCACTTTCGGCACATAGCCATGTCTCGGTTTGAGGATGACTTCACAGTCATTGGGCCCAAACTCCAGACAGGAAGCACTGACTGACTGTGCTTGCAGGTCCCCTACTTGCTTGACCTATGCTAGCGCTAGAAGGAGTGCGGTCTTAAGCGACAGGGGCTGTAAGTTGGCCGACTGGAGCGGCTCGTGGCCTAATGGATAGAGAGTCAGAATTGTAACCCGAAGGTCACGGGTTCGAGTCTCAGGTCCGGCAGGAATTGTAGGTGGGGGGAGTGAATAACCAGCGCTCTCTCCACCTTCAATACCATGACTGAGGTGAGACCCTTGAGCAAGGCACCGAACCCCCAACTGCTGCTGTGTGTGTGTTCACTGCTGTGTGTGTGCACTTGGATGAGTTAAATGCAAAGCACAAATTCCGAGTATGGGACACCATACTTGGCCACATGTCACTTCACTTCAAAGGGAGGGACCCATAGGGCCCTGAGGACTATAGACAAGTCCCAGGTCAGCACTATATGAGGGCGAGGTGGATTCAATCTCCGAGCCCCCCCTCAGAAACTTGATGACCAAGTTGTTTCTTCTACATTGTCCCTGAAAAATATGTCTGCCCCTTGGTTCAGTCTGCCCGGCACATGAACTGCTCTAAGTGAGAGGAGTTTGCCTTGTGCCCATAGAAGAAAGCGTAGAGCCAACTTGTAAAGGGAGCGTGACCTGAGACTACCTTGGTGATTGATGAAGGCTACCACCGTCATGTTGTCTGAACGGACCAGGACGTGGTGCCCCTTTAAGGCCGGTAGGAAGGTTTTTAGGGCTCAAAAAACTGCCATCATCTCAAGGCAGTTGATATGTGAGTGCTGCTCCAGGATTGACCGGGAGACAAACACTGGTCTGCCCTCGTACAGAGCTCCCCAACCAGAGCTGGAGGCATCTGTCATGACCACCTTCCTTCTGGAGGCCAGGGACAGTCCGAATGAGAGGACTGTGTACTGATAGGCCACTCCCTCCCATGAGCATTGTTGTCCCATACCAAAGTTTGAATAACACCTCTGAAATGAGCTGGCCTGCAAGTGAACTGAAGCGAGTAGCCTCATTCTATGGTTTTTAGAATCCAACTTGACACATCCGGGATAGTTTCCAAGCCTGAAGCCAGAGGTCAAGTGGTTATAGTTTTTTGAATGGAAGGTCATCACACGGGGGCAGGGAACTGACATTCGTGGTAATGAGGAGAGGAGAATTGCTCTTTTGGGTATGTGGGTCCGCTATCACAGCAGTTGTTTGCTTGGGCACGCACTGAGAGAGAAGGATGGGCCCAGCTTGAATGGAGCTTCCATCGCTCAGAGTTAAGTGGAGGGATGGAGAGCAAGCACAAGCTTTCTTTGAGGGAGTTCCGGCCTCGGCGAGAACTGACCCTCTCCTCTTCCTCTCTGCATATAGATCAGGACGGCTTCTGAGGCTCTGGGTCCAGCTTCTCTCTGGGGTGGGGACCTTGGCGCTTCGGAAACGGGTATAGTTTCACTGTCCGGGTGTGCTGCTGAAGCCCAGGCTCGGACTAAACCTGGGGCTGGGGCTGGGGCTGAAGTGGCGCCGGCTTGGCAGGCTGCAGGGCGGATGGAGCCTTCTGGCGATTTGAACTAGCTGCCGCACTGGAGCGTTTTAGCAGGAAGTGACGCAATGCCTTCGATGACTTCTGTGCTGCTGTAAACCGCTCAGCAAACCCATCCACAGCAGGAGAAAACAGTCCAAACAGACTGGCGAGTCTAGAAAGGCGACCTTGTCAGTGTTCCTGATCTCCGTCAGATTCAGCCAAAGGTGGCTCTAGCACCACCAAATTGGCCACGGCCTTGCTGATCGCCTGTGCGGTGGCCTTAGTAGCGCGCAGTGCACAGATACTCAGCGACCGCCTCTTCCATAGGGGGGAGCTTGCCATAACCTCTTTCTTCAGCGCCGTCAACAGTGGTGAGAGCGGAAGAAGTAGAGGGATTATCATGGACCTCGTAGGGGGCGCGCCACGTCTTGGTGAGTTCCTCATGAGCTGCCAGCAAGAATGGGGCGGGCCGTTGGCGGGAGGAATGTTGACGGCATCCCTTTAGGTACCACTTGTTGAGGAGGCTGTGAGCGGGCTCTGCCGGAGCCAACAAAGCCAGGCCGAAATCCTCCACAGCCTTAGAATGAACGCGGATCAGCTCACTTTCCAAGCTGGGCCGTGTTGTCTGCGTTAGAGGCGGAGTTTCGGGCTCTTCACTGGAGCAAGCCCACTCTTCAGCATCTGAAGCGGTCAATGACATGTAGTCATCCAAGGCGATGTCTTCCTCAGATGCACCGAAGGAAATCAAGCTGCTCACAGCCGACAAGGGACGCTGATCCTCACGTGTGAAACACACTGGCGAATCAAGGTGTTGGGGGGAGAGTGAAGCACGTGGGGGTTGTGCCGGCATGGGATCACTCGAGCCCCACTGCTCCGCTGTTTCTTTCCCCTAGGGGAGAGAGGAAACGGGAGAGCAGAGCAGGAAGGACCGCGCTCCTTAAAAAAGGCGGTCCGTGAGCAGAGAAGGGCAAGACTCATGCTCTCGCAGTGAGAGCATGCTGTCTCAGTGAACGTACCTCTGCTTGGGCACTGCTCAAGATGATCTTCATCGCTCAAGGAGAAAAATTCTGATGAAATGGCGCTCAGAACGGACTTATATAGAGGTCAGCTCCTCCCCTTTTGGCAGTTTGAAGCACCATTGGTTACATGATAGTGAACAAATCAGGCTTCAGTAACGGAGTAAACAGGAGTTTCCCCAAAGCTTCAGCGACGAAACGGGAGAGACCGTTCGAAAGGGAACACTATTTTAAAGTATACTACCGGCACATTTTCCTCCAAAAACAATATATTATATTATATTATATTATATTATATTATGAAATATTTGTTATATGTATATGTATATTTTATATGCCTTTTGCAGAATAGTGAATGTTGAATGGTGTACTTAAAACATCTACCAGCAGACTACCAGATAATTGGAACAAACTAACAAGCCAAACCCTCTACTAACAGCTAGCCTATAACACTCTATAGCAGAAAGTAGACCTAACTAACAAGTGTATGCTGCTTTTGTTAACGCACATGAAATGATGCTGAAGTACAGTCTGTTCAATTTGGGGTCCTGTCTTCTAATCCTAGGTCACATCTAATTTGTACAACCTATGTTTTCCAGAGTTTCCTAACACCAAGATAATTGCCAAGACAAATTTAACATTAAGGTCACTTTCGCTTTTCCCATCAGTTTGAAGCTTCCTCAAGAGCACTTCAGGTATTTCAAAAAGGAACATAGATGCAAAAATGTACGATGTGTCATAATCCCTGGGTTAGAACATCCACCTCTTTTTAATCTCCCTCCATTCTCATAGAGAAATAGGACATTAGTGACCTCTACTGGACACTAATAATAAACACATCAAAAATCCCTTATTTTTCTTTGTAACTATTTGTGAAATTTACTAGCAGTTTTATACACAAGATTATATATATATATATATATATATATATATATATATATATATATATATATATATATATATATATATATATATATATATATATATATATATATATATATATATATATATATATATATATATATATATATATATATATATATATATATATATATATATATATATATATATATATATATATATATATATATATATATATATATATATATATATATATATATATATATATATATATATATATATATATATATATATATATATATATATATATATATATATATATATATATATATATATATATATATATATATATATATATATATATATATATATATATATATATATATATATATATATATATATATATATATATATATATATATATATATATATATATATATATATATATATATATATATATATATATATATATATATATATATATATATATATATATATATATATATATATATATATATATATATATATATATATATATATATATATATATATATATATATATATATATATATATATATATATATATATATATATATATATATATATATATATATATATATATATATATATATATATATATATATATATATATATATATATATATATATATATATATATATATATATATATATATATATATATATATATATATATATATATATATATATATATATATATATATATATATATATATATATATATATATATATATATATATATATATATATATATATATATATATATATATATATATATATATATATATATATATATATATATATATATATATATATATATATATATATATATATATATATATATATATATATATATATATATATATATATATATATATATATATATATATATATATATATATATATATATATATATATATATATATATATATATATATATATATATATATATATATATATATATATATATATATATATATATATATATATATATATATATATATATATATATATATATATATATATATATATATATATATATATATATATATATATATATATATATATATATATATATATATATATATATATATATATATATATATATATATATATATATATATATATATATATATATATATATATATATATATATATATATATATATATATATATATATATATATATATATATATATATATATATATATATATATATATATATATATATATATATATATATATATATATATATATATATATATATATATATATATATATATATATATATATATATATATATATATATATATATATATATATATATATATATATATATATATATATATATATATATATATATATATATATATATATATATATATATATATATATATATATATATATATATATATATATATATATATATATATAAACTGTTTATTTATTAAAAAAAATATTGTGTTGGCATATTTGTGAATACCCTTGTGTTTTGTTTTATCAATGCTGCCTCATTGCATTCTCAACTCACTGGCTGTAATGATTAGAAGCTGCATTACTTTAACAAGAAAAGCCCGGTCTTCCTTATGATGCGGAAACTGATGCATGCGTGTCACAGGCTGAGAGACTGATGCAGTGCAGAACATGTGGAGCAGCGCTAATGAAGAATCTGAACAAAGAGCCTGTTGTGTTCAGATTCACAGAGAAGAGCCGACTGACCTCTGTCCCACTTTCACACAGACACAGAGCTGTCTGCTCCAAACATACACGGACAGAAGCATATCAGCATATACACAGTAAAAGGTGATGCCTTGATTAGCATAAATGAATATTATGAATGTATATGGAACATTGTATACTTTATAAAACATTACTGCTCTGAGATCAGTGAAAATCTGCTTTGACATGATTGTGGTGGGTGAAAAGTGAACCTGTCATATGAATTAGAAACAGCGCCCACAAACCCTGTCATTCCCTCAATGTACCAAGCAAACAATTTAACAAGTCAAAGACAAATTTACCCTAATGGTCAGAAGACATAAAGAAACAATTATTGGTTGAAAATAAAGGTGTTGTTTATTTTGTCTAACACTCTGCACAGAAGAAAAAAAATTACTTTGTTTAGAATCGAATTTTCACTTGACAACAGAGTGTTGATGTGCAGAACACATACTGGCTAGCTTTACTAACTGCAGAAATTATCTTGTTTTTCTTTCTTTTTTTCTTTCTTCCTCCCTTTTTTAGTACATAACAAAAATATGATGCATATTTTGCTGAAAAAAGCCTCATAATAAACATTAAGGTCTTTCAAAGTTGCCTTTATAGTATATAAACTAAATTAAACATTGACTAACAAAATGTTTAAAAGTAAAAATTATATTTCAAATTATATTTAGCTTTTATGATGACACTGAGTACAAATAAAAAAAAAGATCTACATTAAGTAACATTCGGTTACACTTTATTTCGATAGTCCACTTTAGACATTCTATTAACTATAAGTAACTTTGTAACTACATGTCAACTAATTCTCATTAATTTGCAACTACATGTCTACTAACTCTCAGAGTAGACTGTTAGGGTAGGTTTAGGGTTAGTAGAATGTTGACAAAGAAAGTGTTAGAAGATATTAAGCAGACAGTCTACTAATACTCTACTAACTGCTAGTTGACATGTAGTTGCAAAGTTACTTACTGTTAATATAATGTCTAAAGTGGACTATCGAAATAAAGTGTTACCTAACATTTTGGCTTATGTCTAAAGAAAATATATCAAGTATGAGAATTATTTAGCAAAGGCAAAACTGGTTAAGATATGAACATTTTACAGCATGTTTTTATTCAGTGAAGTCTGAAAGACATAGGTTAATGGCAAATTCCCATTGTGGCAGCATTGGACTATTTGCACAAACATTCACTGTGTATTCGTTCTAAAATATTCATCAGTAATTTTACTGAGACTTTATATGGGCCTATACAATTGACCTTGAAATAAACCTACCCTGACATATACTGACTAAAATTAATCAAATTAATTTTAATGAATGAAATAAAAATATTTGTAAAAAAATTAAAAATGAAGGAAAAATAAAATAAAATGAAATCAAATAAAATAAAATTCAAAAATGTTTTGCAGAATTTGGGAACAGGGATGTATCTCATATGCATCTGCCAAGCTGACAATGATTTCTCAATAATCAGATGTTTATTATTCTCAGCATGACACATGATAGAATGTTCATTTGATGAAGTTGTTTGAGGTCACAAGTCACCTGACAGACTGTATGCACTGACACAGCTCATGCATGTGACCTGCAGAGGCAATCATGAGCTGTTTAACACACTCCTCCTGCACAGAACACATTCACCATGAACAACTCACAACCTCTCAAGATAATCTACATAAATCATGTCAAATAATAACAAAGATTATAATATTAAATAATACTTAACAGATAATTGGTCTATATGTGTATAACATATTTAATGTATCTTTATATTTTCACAATAAAGTCATAATAAGCATGTACATCAACTTCTGTACGGATTAGATATATGTAATACATATATAATAGAGATATAGACTCAATGATTGTAAGTATAGTAAGTCCAAGATAAATATGAGGAGGCATCCGAAAGTTAACAAGCAAAGAGAAATGGAAAATGAAATTAGTCATTTGATAATTTCTCTTTGTATTATTTCAGCTAACATATCGCAATATTATTCCTATTGTATTACACGGGGACATTGTCACAAGGTTTATAGCTCAAGGTTTTTGATCAAAAGTCTAATTAAATTTTTTTTAAATTTGTCTACTAGTGGTTTTATAAGCTGCTCTCTAGTTTAAGACGTTCTTAAATTAGAATCATTTCAGTAAATTCTGTCCTTCAAACTAAAATTATATAATCTCATTTTTATAACAGCTTTGGGTAAACAACTGAGAATATTGATCTGTGAACAGTTTTGTAGGACAAGGGTTTTTTTTTTCCTCCATAAATGTCAGGTGAGTTAGCATGTCACCTTCTTATTGAAGTAAAGTTTTGCATGTATTTTACAAATGATTTATTGAATCTAAAATCTTGAATCTAAATCTATCTATCTATCTATCTATCTATGTATCTATCTATCTATCTATCTATCAATCCCAACGCACGTGTACCTCAAAGCATAACAGTGGATTATCAAAACAGGTCAAACCTTTAATTTGCATTTCAGTACGCATTGTCAAAAATCGATTCTTTTCAGAGTGCTGTCTTGTCTCTTATCTGCTCTTTATTGCGCTCATCGGTCTTTTACTGCCCCGCGTCATGAATGAATGCGAGATGCGTGTGTGACGCAGGTGCTTCAGACTGACGCACATGGGCGGATGTGATCGTGCCGTCCTCCTCCTCCTCCTCCTCCTCCTCCATCCATCCATGAGCTGCTGGAGTCAGGGCCCGTTATACACAAGGAGCTCCCATCAGCTTATCCGTTGATAATTATAGCCAGCGACCTGGTTTCAGCACTGCAGGGGACTCAACAGCTCCCGCAGAACTAAAGACTTAGCGATTATAGAGGAGAGGCGCTGAGAGCGCGCAGCATCCAGCCAACACCAGCGCGCTACACAAAACAAAACCAACGGCACGTTTATCTTCACAGAGGACAACAGAGAGAGAGAAAGAGAAAAATACATTCGGACACCAGCTGAAGGATGGCGTCAAAACGCGTAGGGTTTGTGGTTATCCTTGCTGTAATATCGCAGATCAGCGCGTTTCCCACACCTGCCGGACCCGACGGTGAGTTATTGAATAGCCGGAAAGCCTATAGTCCAATATATTATAACATATGGATTATTTGATTTAGAAGATTAATCTAATTGAATGGAACAACAACAACAAAAAAAACATGCAACGTGTAATAAAATTAAAAATTCTCCATATAGGCCACGTAAATTAATCAGACGGTATTTTGATATTTTGATATTATTTGATTTAGAAGATTAATCTAATTGAATGGAACAACAACAAAAAAAAAAAACATGCAACGTGTAATAAAATTAAAAATTCTCCATATAGGCCACGTAAATTAATCAGACGGTATTTTGCTATTTTGATATTACCGAGAGCGTCCACCTAACTCATGAACACATGTCTGGACTTCAGCGTGCACATGCTTTGTTTTTAAATGAAAGTAAATATTGAGTAAAAGATCTTTGTTTAATCTCAACAATAATATGTTAAATTGTATTTTAAATATATCAAATTACAGGGCTGTATATGGATTATGTTGGACATCAGATATTACCATTGAAAACCCCATATTAGCTGACAACTCCATATAGTCTAAATGTGGGAAGAAGGTGAATGAATTGTATGGTTTATTTTGCTGTTGTTGTTGTTGTTTTCATCATTTATTGTATAGGAAGCTCTAGCCCCAGTTTTCAAAGGCCTGTAATCTTTTGTCCTGTAATCAGATTATTCGGTGGCAGCTTCTCTTGGACAGTTTGGACTGCAACTGAATGCATCAAAGTTCACAACAACTATAGAGAGAGTGAAGAAAACGCATATTAATGGCCATTTTATTTTAGGGTAAAAATAGTCTTGTGTAATGTAGAGTGTCTTGATTCCTTCAAAATTAGAGTCAAATTATAAAATATATTAATATACCATAGGTGAGGTGCACAGATTATGTTTTTTAAAAATGCATTTATGTTGTTACAATGTCTTTACATTATAGTTACAATGTAATAACCCACCAATAGTAATCTGAGCCTGATACTGTAGTGATACTGCAGTTTTTATTTTATTTTATTTTATTTTTTATTTTTTGGTATGTGTTTTTGTTATCCGTTGTGAGTGTATTAAATGGATAGTTCACCCAAAAAGAAAAATTCTGTAATCATTTACTCACTCTCATATTGTTCTAAACGGTATGGCTTTCTTTCTTCTGTGGAACACAAAAATAAATTCCGTTTTTGGGTGAAGTGTCTCTTGAAGGAGAGCAATTACTGGTCTGCCATCAGTGATCTTTGCCTTTATTGAATGTGTGTGTGTGTGTGTGTGTGTGTTTCTTTCCTGATCCAGATAAAAGCATGTCTAACCGAGAGCTGACTGAGGAGAAGCCATTAGAACAGCAGGTGTGATTTCAAAAATATGAATTTATTGTTAATCACTGTGTTATGTATACGACACAGATTAATATACTTCGTACCTCCATTTAGCATCAAACACAACTATACTGTTTACTAGAAAACAAGACTACACGCTCAGAAAAAAGGCACAAAAGCTGTCACTGGGGCAGTACCTTTTCAAAAGGTACAAATATGTACCATTAAGGTACTAATATGTTTATTTTACTTATATGCACCCATCCGGAGTAAATGTACAAATGTACAATGCCCCAGTGATCACTTTTGCACCCTTGTTTCTGACTGCGTATAGAAGATGTTTTATGTATTAAGTTCAAATAAACTCAAATTAAAAATTAAGCAAAAGTCAAGACTGTGCTTTTATTCATTTATTTTCCCCCAACAGATTGCAGAAGCTGATAGCATCAGGAGGACAGGTGAGATATAATCTTATGCAGACATAGTGCTTCACAGTGATCAATAGTTCACAAGTGTTTGCTGTTCATCCATGCAGAACCCAAGCCAACGCCACCAGCTGAGGCAGAGTCAAACTCTGAGGACGATGATATCACTTTCCTTAAGTCTCTGGCTGAGAAGTCCAAAGAGTCAAACAATGAGACTCCCATCTCAGATTCTGTGGATGAGCGATACGGTACTGATGAGGCCGACGCTACCAAAAACAGAAGACTGGCTGATGACTATGACTCTACTAAGAATGAGATGGACTACAAATACCAAGGTAAAACTACAATTAACATGCTAACAAAGTCTTATTCAGAATAGCATACTGTAGTAGCATGCTACTTGCCCACTTGGGCCCACCTACTTTCAACTGTGGCCCATCCATTTTCCAAATGGATGTCATTTATGTTTTAAATGAGTCTGATATTACAATTTATTAAAAGATAGTAACAATAAATGACTTATTTCACTATAGCTTTATATGTTTAGCTTAAAATATATATTAAACGTAAGTTTTCATGTTCAATTACAAGCAGTTTCTTAATTTTCCATCTTCCTACAAGTGCATGTTTTTGGGTGAGGTGTCTCTTGAATGAGAGCAATTACTGGTCTGCTATCAGTGATCTTTGCCTTTATTGAATGTGTGTGTGTGTGTGTGTGTGTGTGTGTGTTTCTTTCCTGATCCAGATAAAAGCATGTTTAACCGAGAGCTGACTGAGGAGAAGCCATTAGAACAGCAGGTGTGATTTCAAAAATATGAACTTATTGTTAATCACTGTGTTATGTATACGACACAGATTAATATACTTCGTACCTCCATTTAGCATCAAACACAACTATACTGTTTACTAGAAAACAAGACTACACGCTCAGAAAAAAGGCACAAAAGCTGTCACTGGGGCAGTACCTTTTCAAAAGGTACAAATATGTACCATTAAGGTACTAATATGTTTATTTTACTTATATGCACCCATCCGGAGTAAATGTACAAATGTACAATGCCCCAGTGATCACTTTTGCACCCTTGTTTCTGACTGCGTATAGAAGATGTTTTATGTATTAAGTTCAAATAAACTCAAATTAAAAATTAAGCAAAAGTCAAGACTGTGCTTTTATTCATTTATTTTCCCCCAACAGATTGCAGAAGCTGATAGCATCAGGAGGACAGGTGAGATATAATCTTATGCAGACATAGTGCTTCACAGTGATCAATAGTTCACAAGTGTTTGCTGTTCATCCATGCAGAACCCAAGCCAACGCCACCAGCTGAGGCAGAGTCAAACTCTGAGGATGATGATATCACTTTCCTTAAGTCTCTGGCTGAGAAGTCCAAAGAGTCAAACAATGAGACTCCCATCTCAGATTCTGTGGATGAGCGATACGGTACTGATGAGGCCGACGCTACCAAAAACAGAAGACTGGCTGATGACTATGACTCTACTAAGAATGAGATGGACTACAAATACCAAGGAGGTGTTTAAAATAGTGTTTGAGATTGAAATATTTTAGTTTGTTGGCATAAGTGAGAGTGTGTGTGTTTGCTCACCACTGAGTCCACTGCATGTGTACAGTCCTATTGGTCCCATGTAGGTCTGATATGGGTTACTGAAGCTGTTGTACAGTGTGACCAGAATACTGCCTGCAGACCCCAAAAGAGCCAGAGCCAACAGGATGACAACCAGAGCGTGCAGGATGATGGGAGCGCCTGCTAATTTCGCTAGCCGTTCGAACACTAAGTGCCAGAGAGCAAGAGAAAATACATTATATTATGATGTCATTGAAGAATGCATATGAAAATGCGTTGATTTTTTACATGAAATATGTCGATTGAAATAAAATGACATAACCTTTGACGAATTCCAGACATAAAACGGTCATGTGATTTTTATGGAATGGCAAATTCCAAAGGTCATCTTAGATCTAGTTTTTCTTTTCTTTTTTCATTGTGCTTCTTGGTATTAATATCATATTTAGTAGCCCCAAACGGTATTTAGACACTTATGCCTCATTTAAAAACACATGAATGTGTTTAGATTGCAAAATATCGAAACAGATGGCATCTGTACTCAGATGCTGCAGAATCTTTTCTCACAACTTTTCATCACCATTTTGCTCAATGTCTGTTAATCAGCTGCTGTTTTTAGGTCATTTTAGTGGCTGTATAAAGTCTGTTTTCCTATAGTTTACACAAGTGTAGAGAATCACTTTCCACTCACATTTCTCAACCACAATGTGACGCAATACTGTTTATCTTCATTTTGAACTCTCAGAAAAAAGGCACAAAAGCTGTCACTGGGGCAGTACCTTTTCAAAAGGTACAAATATGTACCATTAAGGTACTAATATGTTTATTTTACTTATATGCACCCATTAGGAGTAAATGTACAACTGTACAATGCCCCAGTGATCACTTTTGCACCCTTGTTTCTGACTGCGTATAGAAGATGTTTTATGTATTAAGTTCAAATAAACTCAAATTAAAAATTAAGCAAAAGTCAAGACTGTGCTTTTATTCATTTATTTTCCCCCAACAGATTGCAGAAGCTGATAGCATCAGGAGGACAGGTGAGATATAATCTTATGCAGACATAGTGCTTCACAGTGATCAATAGCTCACAAGTGTTTTCTGTTCATCCATGCAGAACCCAAGCCAACGCCACCAGCTGAGGCAGAGTCAAACTCTGAGGATGATGATATCACTTTCCTTAAGTCTCTGGCTGAGAAGTCCAAAGAGTCAAACAACGAGACTCCCATCTCAGATTCTGTGGATGAGCGATACGGTACTGATGAGGCCGACACTACCAAAAACAGAAGACTGGCTGATGACTATGACGCTACTAAGAATGAGATGGACTACAAATACCAAGGTAAAACTACAATTAACATGCTAACAAAGTCTTATTCAGAATAGCATACTGTAGTAGCATGCTACTTGCCCACTTGGGCCCACCTACTTTCAACTGTGGCCCATCCATTTTCCAAATGGATGTCATTTATGTTTTAAATGAGTCTGATATTACAATTTATTAAAAGATAGTAACAATAAATGACTTATTTCACTATAGCTTTATATGTTTAGCTTAAAATATATATTAAACGTAAGTTTTCATGTTCAATTACAAGCAGTTTCTTAATTTTCCATCTTCCTACAAGTGCATACCATACACTTGTCAAAATGATGAGTCGTCAGTTTCTGTTAGTCCCACCCACAATGTTATGTTTACGACATAAGGACATAATAGTAAAATGCACGCATTTGTGGGGATGGATTTAAAAATAGTGAAACAAATATCAATCAGTCCATTCTTTAAAAAGAATATATTGGATATCCCAATTGAAACTAAGTCTTAGCAATGAATCCAGACCTACAATGAATTCTGCAAATGAAACCGGACCACCTGCCTTTGATGGATTTATAGATTGGAAACTTCTGAGCCAAGCGTGTTTAAAGCATCATTAACATAGGTACAGTGTTTGATAGATGTGTCTTTTGTGGATAGATACTGTTCTCCACAACAAACTGCATATTTGCAGCCGCGCACATTTCTATGGTCCTCAGTGGTTACCATCATTTGAACGCAAACTGACAGAGACACTTGATTATGAGATCATCTACGAAGCCCAGTTGTCTCAGACTGAGGTAATACCGTATTGGCCCGAATATAAGACGACCCTGATTATAAGACTTGTATTATTGACATGTCAAAGTCTAGACCCTGAATATAAGACGACCGCGTTTTTTCAGATGTATTTCCAAGAAAAAAACATTGTCTTATATTCGGGTCAATACGGTACTTTATAATAAACTTCTTTTAGTTAACGTTAGTTAATGCATTAACTAACATTAACAATGAGCAATACATTTGTTACAATATTTATTCATCTCTGTTAACATTAGTTAATAAAAATACAACTGAATGTTGACAGATGCAACTTTTATTTTAATAATGTATTAGTAAATGTTGAAATTAATGTTAATGTTAATCAGTGCTTTAGATTTGATATGTAGTTTTCATACGCTAAACTTTGCCAACCCTGTTTTATGTAGGCCCACCCGCCTCACCCCTGATGTGCACTGTGCATTATGTTGTTTGCACACACATTTTCTTTGTTTGTCAAAGAGCACACTCTGTGGAACACAATATCCCACAATGAAATGGTTCTTACACCTGGTTCATCCAGTCTAACCAATGAACCAGGTGTAAATTTTAGCATCTGTATTTGATATATACACCTTTGATAATTTTATCAGACTAACAAAAGTCAAGACATTTATACATAAAGTTAAATTTAAAAAAATGCAACAATTTTTATGTCCATTTAAAATAGCATGCTGTTTCACTCACTATTTAGTATGCAGTTTTCACTGTTAATATTCTATTATGAGCATAGCTTATGTCTTCTTGTCAAGAAAAAGTAAAACATCCATGGACATTTTTTAGTTGTGACCTGTCAAAAACCAAATTATCTCCCACTTTGAAAGTGCTTATCCATCCCTGTGACTCTTGTGATCCTAAATACAGGAACCGGTGGCAGACACCATAGGTCAATCAGGAGGATTTTGTAGAGATAAAGAGAGAGAGAGAGAGAGAGAGAGAGAGAGAGAGAGAGAGAGAGAGAGAGAGAGAATCAGAGGATTATCCCTCCACAGGCTGATGTATACTGTACGTTTTATAGCATTAAACCCTACAGTCTCCTATAACAGGGCAGTCAGACAAAACATACACACACATTAAAAACCCTATAACCTAATAGTAGCGCAATAGCTCAAAGAGGTCATGTCATAATTCCTTTTACCATTCCCCCACCCCCTCCTATGATGTTTTTGCACGAAATTCAACAGTGATTCATTTTTATCTATTTGTATGTCCATTTTCAACTTTACAATTAAATATGCCGTTTTTGTGCATTTTAAGCAAATGTCCTCTTTTATGATTGGCTAACCAACAGTATTTACATGTGAAATTACTATATGAAATATTAATCCATGCTGCATGGGTTAAATGTAGTTTTTGAAATATATGTTGTTTTCCTTCAAACAACCTCCTTGCATAGCCACAATTGCACTGTGACTTATTGTGATTTGTGAGTCATAAGAGAAATGACAAAATCATGAAAATCCTAAATTGTGCTGTTCAAATTAAGATCACACTGCTCGTTTCTATCATTGGGATCCTTCCAAATGATCTGCAGAGTCATAGGTGCTACACACAGTCAAAGAGAAGATTTTACAGACTTCTTTTTACCTCACCGAGACTGAATGGGACATGTTTCTGAACATAGAGGTGTTGCTGATATGTACATGTGGGCAGTCATGTGTTTATTCATCTGTCCAATGTCAACTGTCCAAGGACAAGCAGTTTTTGCAGCTCAATTTAACTATTGCTAAAATAGTTACTTAATTATGAACTTACAATATGACCGCTTTAAGTCTTTTTTTATGACAATGTCATGTCATAAAGGCACTCAGACTACTGAAGACCTCTCACTCCGTTTCTGTCAGAATAAACGTCAGACATTTGATCAGTGTCACATTTCAGGCAGATGGCGAGTTTACTGGAAGCGATTAAGACAGTGTAAGTCAATCTCTGTGGTAGATAATGGCAGATAACAGAGTGGGAGGTGTTTCTGTGTGATTTCACTGGGTTACAGGAATTACAACAGACAGACAAGAATTGCTGGCAGATTTCAGCTCCAAAATTCAGATCTCTTTCACACATTCTCCTCCTACTTAGCTTCTTTTTAAGAGCTTTGAGCTTGTAAACTTCTGATAAAGTAGGCTAATTTCAAATACAACGCACTAGAAAATAAACTTACGGCACTGAAAAAGACAACCAAAAGAATGCTGGATGAGGTGGATATTTAGGTTACCTACTGTAACGAAGGAGACGTGACAACGGAGTTGAGGATCCAAATGCAGCTTTTATTCACAAGAGTGGTCAAAACAGGCAAGGTCAAACCCCTGCAAACAGGTACAATCCAGGGCGAGACAAAAGAGCAATCCAATAAACAGTCCAAGGTCAAAAAACAAGAAGGCAAGGCAAGGCAAGGAAACACAGAGACTCGGAACAGGGTACAGGCTAAACAATAATCAGCAATGTGTGTGTGGATGAGTGCAACCTTTATAGTGTCACTGATAGGAAACAGGTGTGGTGCAATAATGAGTTCCTAGGCAGGGGTTTATGGGGAATGGAGTCCGGAGAGAACCAAGACAAACCCCTTATCGTGACAGAGCCCCCCAAAAAGAGCAGATTCCAGATGCTCCAAACAGATTACGAGAACAACTCACAGTCCACGGTGGAGTTGATGGAGGGAGGAACCATGAGGGGAGTGAAACAGGAGGTCTCAGGGGTCCGACTGACAGAAACTGAGCCGGTGGACGGGGGTCCCAAGGCGAAGACGTTGAGCCGAAGAGCCAGGGTGACACTGAGGGATCGGCGGGCCATGGTGGAGCCGACGGCTCTGGCGACCGAGGCGAAGATGTGGTTCCAGAAGGCCGCGGTGGAGCCGGAGCGACCAAGGACCAAGGCGGAGCCGGAGGGAGAGAGGAGCCCAACAGAGCCGGAGGGATGGAGGGATGAGGCGAAGACGGAGGAGTGTAGTCCTGAGGCGAGGGCAGGTCGACGAATGACCAAGGTGTAGCTGGAGGAACGAGGAAGCCTGGCGGAGCCGGTGGACTGACGGGCCACAATGGAGAGGAGGGAGCTTTGAGCCAAGGCGACACTTACCTTGGGACTGGCCTTGTAGCAATGGTCATGGTTGACCCGGTGTGAGAAGACTCTGGATGATCAACTGCGATGTGACCTGACTCTGGACAAACAGCTGAGACATAACAAGGCTCTGGGAGATCAGCTGAGACATAACGTGACTCTGGAATGGCAGCCATTTTGTGGAAATTCTCTGAGCTGGCAGCCATTTCGTGAACATTCTCTGGACTGGCAGCCATCTTGGGAAGAGACTCTGGAGTGGGAGATACTGCAGGAGTGCTGTGTTCCTCCTCCACAACACCCACAGTAAATGCAGAGCCACTTAGTTGAAGTGCCAGATCTATGTAAAACTCCAGTGTCCAGTTCAGATCGTGCAGTGGCATAATCGATTGCAGCGGCTCAGCTAGGCCTCCTCGAAAAAATATCATGAGGCACATCTCGTCCACAGATGTTAAATGGGCCAGTTCAATAAAGTCCAACACATAATCCTCAATAGACCGCTCACCTTGATGGAGACCAATTATTTTTGCTGCTGGATTCATGGCTGGCCTAGATACACTGATAAAGCTGCTGGATCCGGGTGTTGGCTGATTATTCTGTAATGAAGGAGGCGTGACAACGGAGTTGAGGATCCAAATGCAGCTTTTATTCACAAGAGTGGTCAAAACAGGCAGGGTCAAACACCAGCAAACAGGTACAATCCAGGGCGAGACAAAAGAGCAATCCAATAAACAGTCCAAGGTCAAAAAACAAGAAGGCAAGGCAAGGCAAGGCAAGGAAACACAGAGACTCGGAACAGGGTACAGGCTAAACAATAATCAGCAATGTGTGTGTGGATGAGTGCAACCTTTATAGTGTCACTGATAGGAAACAGGTGTGGTGCAATAATGAGTTCCTAGGCAGGGGTTTATGGGGAATGGAGTCCGGAGAGAACCAAGACAAAACCCCTTATCGTGACACCTACAGTCCATACAGTTTATCAACAATTCATTTATGGGCCTCTAGTGTTAATTTCGTTAACGAAATCTATGATGAAAAATGTTCGTCAACGAAGTGTTTTCCCCTGACGAAAACGAGACGATGACGAGACGATAATAAGGTCATTAACAGTGTTGGGGAAAGTTACTTTTAAAAGTAATGCATCACAATATTGCATTACTTCCTAAAAAAGTAACTAATTACGTTACTTAGTTACTTTTTAATGAATGTAATGTGTTACGTTACTTTTACGTTACTTTTTAAATCTGGGCAGGGCTTGCTTGTTTGCTTTTAATATAAAAAGTTATATTTTTGGCAAATGTAAAAGCCCTTTCACACCAAAAGCCTCAGGCTGAAGGAAATGTAAATTCACGTCTGTACAGTAGAACGCAGAAGAAGAAAGTTCAACACTCTTCAGCAATAAAAAAGGAGAAGAAATGTTAGCTTTTGTAATTTTTGCTTATTAATATGGTTGAATTGGATCATCGAAAGTCAGCAGCAAATTGGTTAATAAAATGGGATTAAATACATAAAGGATATTTGTATTAGTTAACATATTTAATTATTGCAGCTTTGCGTCATAATCTGAGTTGCTTTTTTAAAATTAAAAAGTAATGCGTTACTTTACTAGTTACTTGGAAAAAAGTAATCTGATTACGTAACTCGCGTTACTTGTAATGCGTTACCCCAACACTGGTCATTAAACGATAACTGAGACTAAATGAACATGCAGTATCGTTGACGATAAAGACGAGACTAAAATGAAGCTAAAAGAACAAAAACTTTACCAAAACCTTTTTATTTTTTACGAGTCAAAACATTTCAGACTGCTGTACAAGACTCTATTATGCGAGCGTTCATGTTTACGGTTGCAAGATATCAAGAGCTCAGATCCCCCAATCAGAGCTTTTCTGTTAAATGGATACATACTCTGGCGGGGTCTGCCCGGCTTTTTGCTTTATGTAATCTGGTAACCATTCACACGCGCTCTCTCTGCGGAGGCGCCATATCTGAAAACACCGACATACAGTAGGCTACTGTACAAGTAAGCTGGAGTTCAGCGATCTCTGTTTGAGGTGTTCTGCTTAAATGAAAGTGTCATTCAGCCAGTCTGTGTTCTGTCATGGATCTCGACTGTATTGTTTGCGATTGTGATTTGCTGATTGTAATGTTACTTACACAACCTCTGTGTGGTAACAAGTCTTTTTTGCCGTTGTTTTAAAAGAGAAACATTAATACAATTTGGAATTATTGGAATTACTTTTAGGAATTTCTCTGTTATAATATTTGAGAGTAGGTTTTTGTTACACCAGTTTTCATAACGTAGACAGTGCGAGTGTATATCTAAAGTCGTTTAGCCTCTAATTGATATCCTGTTATAAATCTGTACACTAGGTAAAATAAACCATGCATATGAGTCGATATTCTATAGATTTGTGCTTATTGGTGAAAGAAAATTTGTAAATTGTCCAAATGACACCAATCATTGCAATTAAAACTGAGCAAAATAATAATTTTGATCATTTTACCATTATACAGTAAGACGAAAACTAGACTAAAATGCTCAGACATTTAGTCGACTAAAACTTGATTAAAACTAAAACAGGAAAAGTTGACTAAATATAATAAAAACTAAAAGTTACTTTTGACAAAGACAAAGACAAAGACTAAGACTAAGGACTACGACTAAGACTAAATTAAAAATAGCTGACAAAATTAACACTACTTTGGTCAGAACTGACCAAAAAAATTACGTTTTGAATTTTGTAAATTTTTGGCTCCATTGGAATGGGATGACACTTGGTGAGTTTTGCCACATTAGCTATGTGAACACACACACACAAAAAAATTATTTACATGATTCGCATATGTTAAAGTGTCGAAAAATAAAAAAGTAACACTTGGTACTTTTGTGGTCAAAAATGACTGTGGAAAAAAATTGCTCAAAAAAATTGTATAAACGTTGCATAGTATCATAAAATCCCCTCAAAATTCTAAATAATAATCAAAAAATATATAATTGAGCAAAAATATATTACACTCATTTTCCTGCCAAAATTTTTAAAAATAAAATAAAAAATAAATAAATAATAAAAAGTTACATTTCAAGGCTTCGGTCACTTTTGACCACAAAGGTTCCAAGTGTGGCCCAAAAATGAATGGGCTCAGAGTTTAATTAATTTTAATCGAATAAAAAATAGCTCAGAAATAAAAAGAAAAATTCTAAACAAAAATAAAAAAATATTATTGAACAAAAATATAATACATTGATTTGACATTGCATTGATATTACGCAGAGGTAACAAGTTTGACCCAAAAATTAAGAGGCACAGAGGGTCAAGTTATATCTATAACAGTGTATATAAAAGCATCAAAATATGGGGACACTTTTTAATGGGGGACCTGTTCCCCAGTACAGATGAAAGGCTAGAAATGCCCCTGGTTATTATCCAAAATAAGTAAGGGATAGTCAGCCGGTAGTTATTGTGAAATAAACCTGACAAGGTGATCAGGACCTAGAGGCGAAATGCTTGTTAAATAAATGGACATGAAATATTAATTTCTTTTGAACTGAACTAATTATTTTAAGGAAAAAAAGAGGATACAGTACAGTTATGTAAGAAACCGGATCATTCTGGTTTCATTACTGTATCCTCTTTTTTTCCTTAAAAAAAAAAAAACTATAACAATAAAGTGCCCACATCAACGGACAATAATATTCTGTTTATTACAGGCACAAGCTGCCATTTTAAATGCTCAAGCTCTTTAAAGTCAGGTGGATTCTGATGCTGTCAATGTTTTTATCACTGATCATCTGGATAAAATCGATATGATAGGGATATTATTATTATTATAGTTGTGGTGTGGACATCCCTATTTTGATCAAATTAGAACGATTAATAAAACTTTATACTTAATGTTATCGTCCTTGGTGTGAACTGCCCTTAATATTCAGTTTGGATAAATTTGTTTAATAGGAGTGATGTGAATTATTTTAATGTGTTCCTTTTTAGATGATCCTGAAAGTTTTCGGCAGCTGGATGGGACCCCTCTAACAGCTCATGACATCGTCCAGAAAATCGCCAACAAAATCTACGAAGAGGATGACCGAGGAGTGTTTGACAGAATTGTGTCTAAACTGCTCAAGTTGGGTCTAGTAAGAGATTCAAATTGTGGCATGCGCAGTGATTCTGATAGCTACCATATCGATGAGCCATACAATAAACATCATTCATAATGTATTAATTCCTCTAGGGAAACATATTCCAGATTAACCAGAATAAATAGCATGGAAAATAGATTGTCATACAATAATCCCTTTGTGAATTGATTGTTCTAGCAGGTGTTCTTTTGTTTGTCGTTCAGATCACAGACAGTCAGGCAGAGACGCTGGAGTATGAGGTTGCTGAAACCCTGCAGGATCTGATCACTAAAAATGCCAAAGATAACATGATTGGAGACCTCAGTATGGACTACACTGTTAATGCAGCAAAAGATACAGAGAACAGTATGGTACGAGTGTGTGACTGTGTGTCTGTTGTGTTTCTATCAACTGCATGTTTATCCACAAACTCCACACAAAAAAATCGCTCTATTTGTTTGGATTCTCTTCTTCAGGATGAGGAAGACAGGCCCAGTCAACGATATGATGACGAGGATGAAGGTGATGATGATAATGGTGGCAATGATAATAATGGTGATGAAGAACAGGAGGAGGAGAGCAGAGATGATACAGTGAGGGCTGAAGACTCATGGGACGCTGTGAGCGATGGGAACGACAGAAACGAACTGAATCCAGAAGACGGACTGCAGGACCTTCAATTCTTCCCCAACTTTTACAGACTCCTGAAGAGTCTCGACTCAGGTAGACAACACAACACAATACAACAAACAATACAACACAAAATATAATGCACAACATAATATAATACAACACACAACATGATATATATGACACAACACACAGAGGATACTCTACACCACAAACCACCCTTGTGAAAAAGAAGTGCAATTAACTGTTGAATGTGCACTTGTAGTGTACTTCAAATTTAAAAAGTATATATTTTTTTAAATAACTTGCAGAATAAAATCTTAATGAAATAAAAGGCCACTTAAAGATGCAATAGGTGATTGTCTTCAGAAATTGTTTTTGTTATGCTGGTTGAAAGTCTCTTCACATCCAGATAGCAATCATTAAGCTAAATGTATTTATCTGTATTTATATACAGTGGTGTGAAAAAGTTTTTGCCCCCTTCCTGTTTTTTTAATTGTTTGCATATTTGTCACACTTAAAAGATTCAGATCATCTCTAATTTATTGAGATGCACCTGTATATATATAAAAAAAAATAGAAATAATTATGAAATTACACATGCAGAAGTTTTTGACCTGCTTAAGTAGTAAAGGTAAAAAAAAAATACAACACACATGAGTATAGTACAACACAGCACAGCACACACAGAAGCCACACAAACAATAATGTAACACACCTCATAACACAACACAGCTCATTCAGTAAATCAGCAGTTATATAAGGTCTATAGAAACATCTGGTTAAACACATTTATCACCCTCTTCTTCAGCAAACACCACATTAATCCAGATTAAAGTCTGGTCTCATCGCTTAATCTATCACATCCTTCTTCTCTCACTTTACAGAGCAAGATAAAGAGGAGAGAGAAACCCTGATCACCATCATGAAGACCTTGATCGACTTTGTGAAGATGATGGTCAAATATGGAACCATCACACCTGAAGAAGGAGTGTCTTATCTGGGTAAGACCAAAGTTGCCTGTCCACCTTATTTTTGACAAAAGAGTGGACACAGCCATTTTTAATTTGAATGTTCAAGGCTTCTGGTGTCAAAAAACACACTAGTTTGTAGTGCAAATAGTTGCAATGTTAACTGCACTTATTATTCTAGTTATGCATATGTGTGTTTACTGCACGTTATTCTTCTATTTATTTATCTATAGCGGCTAATGAAACTGAAGTCTTGCACGTTCACAGGAAATATCTTACATCTATTTGTGTTAAACAACAAATTTATTCTGATTGGTGGTTACTGTGTCACATTACACAGTATTTTCTCTTTAAATAAAGGAGTCCAGCCTGCAGTCATCTTGGTAATCTCTCTGAAAGAAGCTTCATGTTATTGAAGCTTATGTTTTGATAAAAGGTTTAGTCACCAATTTGACCTTTGTTAGGATACTTACCGGTACTATATATTTGTCACGCCGGTTAGGACATGATGTATGTGTGCGTGGGCAATAGGTAATCACTCAGATAAGCTTTATGTGACTGAGTGCTTTTGTGTGCATTTGCTTCCTGAAATAAAGCTTTGCCCAGCCTGAAAAATAGACTGAGAGAGATGGCAGCTGTACTTTGACTTGGTCCTAATGTGAAATGTTTATTCTCAATCAAATTAAATATAGATTGAACAGTTGAAGCAGATTTTTGCAGATGCAGTATCAGTGTCTGCACTATGTACATAACAGCATGGACATCACTTTATTTTAAAAAGTTTTGGGGACAGTGGTGGTAGAATCACTGTGTGTATTTGACCGTTCATGACATGATGTAAAGGTGAAGGCTTTACTCATGAATATTAATTGCTACTTTTGTTTCCTCCACTGATGACAACAATAACAACCACTCAGCAAACAATTACTGTAGAAGTACAATTTTCAGTGCCAGATCTACTTTCACTGTAATACTTACTAACCAAATATCTTAAGCTGTGGTTGGGGTAATCGACCATGGCTAAAAGTGGTTGCCAGCCATAAATGATGACAACCCTTGTGAAAAATAAATAAACTTTAGCATACTTTTAAAAAAGAGCACTGATTACGAAAATAATGTAGTTTAAAATAAATTAAAAATAAGTAAAGTACTGAAGTGCAAACTAAATGTAATGTTTTTGAATAGTAAAAAAATTTATAAAAATGTATTAAGTTTAAATTGATATTAAAGGCCCTTAGCTGAACTTCATATGTCCTTTTTTTTTTTTGGACCCATTTAAGTACATCTTTACATGTAATTTCATGATTACTTCTATTGTCTTTGAAATATGATTATAAAAATATGAAAATATGCTTTAATATCAATTCCATTAATATTTGTAATTACACATTTGCACAAGGATTGCAGTATTCAAATATCCTTATTTGAATCCTTGTCGTCCTCGTCATCCTGCCTGCCTCCACACACGTTGACCGTGACAAGTACTTTTAAAATATAGTACATAAATGTAATATTGAGTAACACTACAGTTTAAATTATAATCAAGTACTTTACATATGGTATAATATATTAGTCAACACATCAAAATAAGTCTACTTTAAAGCATAACAAAAGATTATTTAAAAACATGACTTAAAATGTACTTTAAAGTAAAAAAAATTCGACGTTATCACAAAGTGGATTTTTTTTTAAAAAGTGTACTTAAGTGTGTTGAAAAACATAGTCATGAAACTGTACTCTCTTCGAGTACACCTAAGTGGACCTTTATTTTATTAATAATATATTATCTGCAAGTTGTTGTTTTTTTTAAACATGCTTTTAAGATTTGAAGTATAATGTTGATTTTTAATAATTGTTTGTTTGGAAAAATATTCCCTGTGATTAATATGACTCATACCCGTTTGTTTGACAGGCAGATGAATTGAATTTCACACACTGGTGCTAATAGTTTGACATCAGTCCATGTTTGTAGGTATATCTGTGATTAAAGGCAGAATATCACAAACTTTTTTTAGTGGACTGATACCCACAATCTAAACAATCCACTTTTTACACCCATTTATGGTTTACTGCTACCTTCAACATTATTTTTAGCACAAATAAGTTGTGAATAAAGCCTAAATGAACCGAAGAAAACTACAGCATATAGTTCTACAGCAGTAAATAAGAGATCAAAGAAAATTATTTTAAAATCATTTTTGCATTCCCATACTACAACAGCAAAAGTGGGGGGGGGTGCTCAGATTAGAGTCTGGTTAAACTTGATTGCAGGTGCTTAGTGAATAAAGAAGGATTTTGCACAAAAATATTGTTGACAAAATTTAATTTTAAAGACTTTTTGTCTATATTTCATTAACTTTGCAATTATCAAAAAGCATTTTAACTTTGTCTCACTAATTATCACTGATCAGTGGTATTTTAAGGGGACACAAGCCATGTCCGTCTAATGCCCATATATGTTCAAGACATCTGCTCAAGCAAACAGCATCCTGCTTCATTCATCCAGTGTTCTCTCTTTTGTTCCCTCTCTCTTTCATTCCGTGTAATTAATTCTGTCTGTTTCTCTAACGAGGTGGTCACGGTCGTTATGATAGAACACAGATAACAATCTGGAATTCTCCACTCCCATAGGGAGACTCTGCAGCAGCAGCCCGGCAGATTGAGGGCATCGCTGTAACACGCTCACGGTGAACTAACAGTATAATGAATAAAATCATGAGGCCTTGTTCAGGGAGACTTTTATTGATTCTTTGAAAAGCACTGAACATTAACACAGATAACAATTTGGAATTCTCCATTGCGTAATAATGGGGTTACTCTGGCAACCTGTGCCACATGATGACAGCTGTAAAGATTAAATGGAATGGCAGGCTGCATGTGTTGCCAGGATATGGCTGGTTATTGATCTGCTGTGGTTTAAACATGAGATGAGGCTCTTATCATTCTGCCCTAATATGTGTGTTTGTCCTTGGCAAACAGCTCCAAGACACAAAAGTGTGTACACAACGCATAATGAGTACAGGGTACATCCACATCTACATATGGAGTGCTGGAGAAAGCTCTATGTTGTCAAAGATAATTCTGATCAGTTAAAAAAAACAAAAAACACACTAGAGTCATTGTAATGGGACACTTTGACCTCAGAAAGAGAATAAATTACTGTAGCCTTTCACTTTAAATAAATAAATATAAAAAATAAAATAAAATTTAGAATGTGTTGTCATGAAAAAATTATAAATTAGTAAGGTACAAATTAGTGGCATGCTATATAGGCCTATACTGTATAATATGTTGCTCATTTGTAAACGTATAATATATTACGTATAATATAAAATGTATAACTTATAATTTATGGAGAAAGGGGAATTTTTGAAAATTGAAAATTTCATTATATATTATTTTATCAGTTCATTGCCACAACAAACTGATTTGAATAGTTTAAATATTGTAAATTAATATTATAAAGCTAGGAAAAATGATAATACTTTACAGTAAGGTTTCATTTGTTAACATTAATTAATATGAACTAACAATTAAATACTTTTAAAGCATTTATTAATCTAATTTAATGTTATTATTAATTTCAACAATTACTAATATTAAAAGTTGTATCTTTTAAAATTATTTAAAGGGGTCATATGACATTGCTAAAAAGAACATTATGTTGTGTATTTGGTGTAATGCAATGTGTTTATGCGGTTTAAGGTTCAAAAAACACATTATTTTCCACATACTGTACATTATTGTTTAGCAGCCCGGCAGATTGAGGGCATCGCTGTAACACGTTCACGGTGAACTAACAGTATAATGAATAAAATCATGAGGCCTTGTTCAGGGAGACTTTTATTGATTCTTTGAAAAGCACTGAACATTAATGTTAAAAGCTGTGATAATCACCGTCGATTATTACCCAAGAAGCATTTAGAACACACCCATTATACATTAATTCTGCTTTCATGTTTGAATTGCAACAGTTACGAGATGACAACTCAGAACTTATGCACTTACGGATATTATTTGTTACTATAGCAACGCTCATAAAACCAAATTGTCCATGTACAGCTTGGTATTTAATAACAAAACAAAAAAAGAACACTTGCTAATCTAAAAAAATGAATAATTCAACTTTATATTCTCTTGCAAAATATTGAGCATTGCATATGAGGTATATATATATATAAACTATTATTAGTATTTTTTATTCAATAAGAAAAAAAAGAAGAAGAAAATAAAATCCAACCATGCATCCATCCATCCATTCTCCAAACTGCTTGTCCTATATAAGGTTGTGGGGATGATGGAGCATAATAATAATAGGGGGTTTTGTTTGTTTGTTTGTTTTGATCAGAATAAATAAAGCAAAATAAACAATTCCATGATGTTAACACATTTTATTTATTTATGTATTTATTCATTTATTTATTTTTATTTACTTTATTTATTTATTTATTTTTTATTTTTTGCATTACAGCAATGGAAACTGACATTTTTGCATAATGGTAATAAGAATTTATAGAGGGAAAATATATGTTTAGTTAATATGTTTAGATTTTGTCTCTTATGTCTCAGAAAAAAAAAAGGTTTTCTGTCACTTTTTTGATCAATTCAATGCATTCTTCATGAATAAAAACATACATTTCTTTAAAAAATATGTCTGAACCCAAACTTTTGCACGGTAATGTAAATCACCCATCCATGTTCACGTCACATTAAAATCTCATATCATACACATCAAGACGTGTGTGTGAGTGTTTTAAATACAACATAAGTCATAGGCATTATGGCCACTAATACAGACATAGTAGAAGCCAATGAGTCAGGAAGCGTGTGAGGTCTGGCGGAAACTCCACGGCTCTGTTCGGTGTCTGTGAGGACTGTCCAGTCTTATTCTGTTGTAATGGTCAGTGGTCAGGAAGAATCCACTGGTCTATACATTTTGCCAGATCCCACACACAAAAACATGCACCAACACACGCTCTGCTGATAGCCAGCACTTTTTTCAACCCACACAATGTACTCAAAACACTTTCACACACACATGCTGTGCCAAAAATTTGGAAGTGCATTTATACATATTTACTGCTTTGTGAGTCTTTTGGCTTTCGGCTTTCTCCCACACACACCCACTCTCATGCAAGCTTACACTAGTACATACACTGACAGGCATTTATGGATGATCTTTGACATCCACTGATAATAAGAACATCATTTCTAGAAAGAAAACACAATCAGGCCATCACGTGGCTTGCCTCCCGCCTTTCAAGTTTTTATTTAAATGATTCTAGGTTACAGCCTTCCTTTTAGCATGAAACACTACATTGCTTTAACCAACACACTGATTTATATAACCCTTAACATTTAGGTCTTTAGACCTGAAGTGTTACGAAACTGAAGTTCAGTGCACAAATAACACTGAACTAAAAGAATATGATTTCACCACGCCAAATTATTCAGTTAATATTTTTGTATTTAAACAAAGAACAATATTTTTCTATAAAAATTCATCACCGCAATTAATTTTTTTCCAAGACAAGAGTCCTGCAGAGTTTGAGCTTGATAAGGCAAATATACATTTCAACATAAACATATAAAAAAGAGAAAAGAGAAAAAAAAAATGATATTTTTTGAGATGTCTCTCTTTTAAAAAATGATGTCTGAAAGATCAAACCATTAATTTTAAGAGGCAAATAGCACAATTATGTATGTATTTATTTATTGTAGATATAGTAGTTTTAAATAAATATTTCATAATTTCCTTTATACATTTATAAAAAAACATTTTTGTAATTGTTAATGAATATTTTTTGTTATTTAATACAACTAACAAATATGTTTAATAATGTCTCTTTGTTAAATATGATTATT